>NW_026599288.1:7866967-8166967 GCF_023634085.1 Falco cherrug | reverse complement strand
GCGATTCACTCACTCCCCCACTCGTAGCCGCTTCCTACAGTGGGACTCACTCAGTCACTCACTTTAGCCCGCTACCTACAGTGGGACGCACTCATCACTGACTCAAACCTGAGCCCTAGAGTGGGGCTTACTCACTCACTCTAACCCACTTCCTTCAGTGGTATTCACTCACTCACCCACTCTGAGTTGCTTCCTACAGTGGGACTCACTCACTCAGTCACTTTGAGCCGCTTCCTACAGTGGGACTCAAACCCGAACCCTACAGTGGTACTCACTCGCTCACTCATTCTAACCCACTTCCTATAGTGGGAAACACTAACTCACCCACTCTGAATTGCTTCTATAGTGGGACTCACTCACTCACTCTAACCTGCTTCCTATAGTGGGACTCACTCACTCACTATAACCCGTTTCCTGTAGTGGGACGCACTCACTCACATTAACTCACTTCCTACAGTGGGATTCACTCACTCACTCACTCACTCACTCACTCTAACCCACTTCCTACAGTGGGACTCACTCACTCACTCACTCTAACCTGCTAACTACAGTGGGACACACTCACTCACCTACACTGAATTGCTTCTATAGTGGGACTCACTCACTCACTCTAACCCGTTTCCTCCAGTGGGACTCACTCACACACTCTAACAAGTTTCCTACAGTGGAACGCACTCACTCACTCTAACCAACTTCCTACAGTGGGACTCACTCACTCACTCACTCACTCACTCTAACCCGATTCCTACAGTGAAACTCACTCGCTCACTCTAACCCGCTTCCTACAGTGGGACTCAGTCACTCACTCATAGTAACCAGCTTCGTAAAGCGTGACTCACTCACGCACTCTAACCCACGCCCTACATTGGGACTCACTCACTGACTCTAACCCATTTCCTTAGTGGGAGTTACTCACTCACTTTAACCCGTTTCCGACAGTGGGACGCACTTACTCACTCTAACCTGCTACCTACAGTGTGACTCACTTACTCACTCAAACCCACACCCTACAGTGGGACTTGCTCACTCAATCACTCTAACCCGTTTCCTACAGAGGGACGCACTCGCTCACTCTAACTTGTTTCGTATAGTGGAACACACTCACTCACTCTACCCCGCTTCCAACATTTGGACTCACTCACACAACCACTCTAACCCGCTTCCTACAGTGGGACACACTCACTATATCTATGCCGCGCCCTACATTGAGACTCACTCACTCACTCACTTTGAGCCGCTTCCTACAGTGGGCCTCAGTCACTCACTCACTCTAACCCACTTCCTACGGTGGGACACACTCACTCACTCACTCACTCTGAGCTGCTTCCTACAGTTGTTCTGACTCACTAACTCACTCTAACCCGCTTCCTACAGTGGGACTCTCTCACTCACTCACTCTAAACCTCGTCTTACAGTGGGTCTCACTCACTTACTCGCTCACTCTAATTCGCACCCTACACTGGGACTCTCTCACTTACTATAACCCGCTTCCTACAGTGGGACTCACTCACTCACACTAACCCGTTTCCTACAGTGTGACTCACTAACTCACTATAGCCCGTTTCCTACAGTGGGACACACTCACTCACTCTAACTCGCTTCCTACAGGGGGACTCACTCACTGACTCAAACCTGCTACCTACAGTGGGACTTACTCAGTCACTAACTCTAACCCACTTCCTACAGTGGGACTCACTCACTCACTCACTCTAACCCACTTCCTACAGTGGGACTCACTCGCTCGCTCACAGTAACCCGCTTCTTATAGTGAAACTCACTCGCTCTCTATAACCCGCTTCCTGCAGTGGGACTCAGACACTCACTCACAGTAACCAGCTTCGTACAGCGCGACTGACTCACTCACTCACTCTAACCCACGCCCTACATTGGGAGTCACTCAGTCACTCTAAGCCGTTTCCTACATTGGGACTCACTCACTCGCTTTAACCCGTTTCCTACAGTGGGACGCACTTACTCACTCTAACTCTCTTCCTTCAGTGGGACTCACTCACTCACTCTAACCTGTTTCCTACAGTGGGATTAACTCACTCACTCACTCTAACCCGCTTCCTACAGTGGGACTCAATGACTCACTCGGACCTCTTTCAACAGTGGGACGCACTCACTCACTCTAACCCGCTTCCTACAGTGGGACTCAATGACTCACTCTAACCTCTTTCAACAGTGGGACGCACTCACTCACTCTAACCCGCTTCCTAGATTGGGACTCACTCACTCACTGTAACCCAATTCCTAGAGTGGGACTCACTCACTCACAAACTCTGAGTTGCTTCCTACAGTGGGACTCAGTCACTCCCCCACTCTGAGCTGCTTCCTACAGTGGGATTCAGTCACACACACACTCTAAAACCCGCTTCCTACACTGGGACACACTCATTCACTCTAACCCACTTCCTACAGTGGGACACGCTCACTCACTCAAACCTGCGCCCTACATTGGGACACACCCACACACTCACTCTAACCTGCATCCTACAGCGGGACACACTCACTAACCCTAACCCGCGCCCTTAATTGGGACTCACTCACTCTCTCTAACCCATTTCCTACAGTGGGAAGCACTCACTCACTCTAACCCGTTTCCTGCAGTGGGACTCACTCACTCACTCAAACCCGCGCCCTACAGTGGGACTCAATGACTCACTCTAACACGCTTCCTACATTGGGACTCAGTCACTCACTCACAGTGACCTGCTTCCTGCAGTGCGACTCACTCAGTCACTCTATCACGCTTCCTACAGTGGGACTCAGTCACTCACACATTCAAACCAGCGCCCTACAGTGCGACTCACTTACTTACTCACAGTAACCCGCTTCCTACAGTGGGACTCAATCACTCACTCACTCTAAACCGTTTCCTACAGTGGGACGCACTCACTCACTCTAACTTGCTACCTACAGTGGGACTCACTCACTCAAATACTAACCCACTTCCAAGAGTGGGACTCACTGACTTACTCAGTTTGAGCCGCTTCCTACAGTGGGATGCACTCACTCACTCTAACCCGTTTCCTCCAGTGGGACTCACTCACTCACACAAACCTACGCCCTACATTGGGACTCACTCACTCCCCGACTCGTAGCTGCTTCCTACAGTGGGACTCACTCACACACTCACTCTAACCCGCTTCCTACAGTGGGACTGAGTCAATCACTCACAGTAACCCGCTTCCTACAGTGGGAGTCACTTGCTCACACACTGCAACTCGTGCCCTACAGTGGGACTCGCTCACTCACTCACTCTATCCCAATTCCTACAGTGGGGCTCACTCACTCACAAACTCTGAGTTGATTCCTACAGGGGGACTCAGTCACTCCCCTACTCTAACCTGCTTCCTACAGTGGGACTCATACACTCACTCACTCTAACCTGCGCCCTACAGTGGGACTCACTCACTCACTCTAATCCGCTTCCTACAGTGGGACTCACTCACTCAGTCACTCTAACCCGCTTCCTACAGTGGGACTCACTCACTCACTCTGACCCGTTTCCTAAAGTGGGACTCACTCACTCACTCACTCTAACCCGCTTCCTGCAGTGGGACTCACTCACTCCCCCACTCGTAGCTGCTTCCTATAGTGGGACTCACTCACACACTCACTCTAACCCGCTACCTACAGTGGGACGCACTCATCACTGACTCAAACCTGAGCCCTTGAGTGGGGCTTACTCACTCACTCTAACCCACTTCCTTCAGTGGTATTCACTCACTCACCCACTCTGAGTTGCTTCCTACAGTGGGACTCACTCACTCAGTCACTTTGAGCCGCTTCCTACAGTGGGACTCAAACCTGAACCCTACAGTGGTACTCACTCACTCACTCATTCTAACCCACTTCCTACAGTGGGACACACTAACTCACCCACTCTGAATTGCTTCTATAGTGGGACTCACTCACTCACTCTAACCTGCTTCCTACAGTGGGACTCACTCACTCACTATAACCCGTTTCCTATAGTGGGACGCACTCACTCACATTAACTCACTTCCTACAGTGGGACTCACTCACTCACTCACTCACTCACTCACTCACTCACTCACTCTAACCCACTTTCTACAGTGGGACTCACTCACTCACTCACTCTAACCCGCTAACTACAGTGGGACACACTCACTCACCTACACTGAATTGCTTCTATAGTGGGACTCACTCACTCACTCTAACCCGTTTCCTCCAGTGGGACTCACTCACTCACTCTTACAAGTTTCCTACAGTGGAACGCACTCACTCACTCTAACCAACTTCCTACAGTGGGACTCACTCACTCACTCACTCACTCACTCTAACCCGATTCCTACAGTGAAACTCACTCGCTCACTCTAACCCGCTTCCTGCAGTGGGACTCAGTCACTCACTCATAGTAACCAGCTTCGTAAAGCGTGACTCACTCACGCACTCTAACCCACGCCCTACATTGGGACTCACTCACTGACTCTAACCCATTTCCTTAGTGGGAGTTACTCACTCACTTTAACCCATTTCCGACAGTGGGACGCACTTACTCACTCTAACCTGCTACCTACAGTGTGACTCACTTACTCACTCAAACCCACACCCTACAGTGGGACTTGCTCACTCAATCACTCTAACCCGTTTCCTACAGAGGGACGCACTCGCTCACTCTAACTTGTTTCGTATAGTGGGACACACTCACTCACTCTACCCCGCTTCCAACATTTGGACTCACTCACACAACCACTCTAACCCGCTTCCTACAGTGGGACACACTCACTATATCTATGCCGCGCCCTACATTGGGACTCACTCACTCACTCACTTTGAGCCGCTTCCTACAGTGGGACTCAGTCACTCACTCACTCTAACCCACTTCCTACGGTGGGACTCACTCACTCACTCACTCACTCTGAGCTGCTTCCTACAGTTGTTCTGACTCACTAACTCACTCTAACCCGCTTCCTACAGTGGGACTCTCTCACTCACTCACTCTAAACCTCGTCTTACAGTGGGTCTCACTCACTTACTCACTCACTCTAATTCGCGCCCTACACTGGGACTCTCTCACTTACTATAACCCGCTTCCTACAGTGGGACTCACTCACTCACACTAACCCGTTTCCTACAGTGGGACACACTCACTCACTCTAACCCGCTTCCTACAGGGGGACTCACTCACTGACTCAAACCTGCTACCTACAGTGGGACTTACTCAGTCACTAACTCTAACCCACTTCCTACAGTGGGACTCACTCACTCACTCACTCTAACCCACTTCCTACAGTGGGACTCACTCGCTCGCTCACAGTAACCCGCTTCTTATAGTGAAACTCACTCGCTCACTATAACCCGCTTCCTGCAGTGGGACTCAGTCACTCACTCACAGTAACCAGCTTCGTACAGCGCGACTGACTCACTCACTCACTCTAACCCACGCCCTACATTGGGAGTCACTCATTCACTCTAAGCCGTTTCCTACATTGGGACTCACTCACTCACTTTAACCCGTTTCCTACAGTGGGACGCACTTACTCACTCTAACTCTCTTCCTTCAGTGGGACTCACTCACTCACTCTAACCTGTTTCCTACAGTGGGATTAACTCACTCACTCACTCTAACCCGCTTCCTACAGTGGGACTCAATGACTCACTCTAACCTCTTTCAACAGTGGGACGCACTCACTCACTCTAACCCGCTTCCTACATTGGGACTCACTCACTCACTCAGACCCGCTTCCTACAGTGGGACTCACTCACTCACAAACTCTGAGCTGCTTCCTACAGTGGGATTCAGTCACACACACACTCTAAAACCCGCTTCCTACACTGGGACACACTCATTCACTCTAACCCACTTCCTACAGTGGGACACGCTCACTCACTCAAACCTGCGCCCTACATTGGGACACACCCACACACTCACTCTAACCTGCATCCTACAGCGGGACACACTCACTAACCCTAACCCGCGCCCTTAATTGGGACTCAGTCACTCACTCTAACGCATTTCCTACAGTGGGAAGCACTCACTCACTCTAACCCGTTTCCTACAGTGTGACTCACTCACTCACTCACTCAAACCCCCGCCCTACAGTGGGGCTCATACAATCAGTCAATCTTACGGGTGCCCTACAGTGGGACTCACTCACTCAGTCACACTAACCCGCGCCCTAAAGTGGGACTCACTCACTCACTCTAACCCGCTTCCTACAGTGGGACTGACTCACTCACTCACAGTGACCTGCTTCCTACAGTGGGACACACTCACTCACTCTAACCCGCTTCCTACATTGGGGCTCAGTCACTCACTCACAGTAACCTGCTTCCGACAGTGCGACTCACTCACTCACTCTAACCCGCTTCCTACAGTGGCACTCTGTCACTCACTCACTCTAACCTGCGCCCTACAGTGGGACTCACTCAATCACTCTAACCCGCTTCCTACAGTGGGACGCACTCACTAACTCACTCTAACCCACTTCCTTGAGTGGGACTCACTCACTCACTCAATCTAACCCAATTCCTACAGTGGGACTCAGTCACTCGCTCACAGTAACCTTCTTCCTACAGTGGGACTCACTCACTCACTCTAACCCGCTTCCTACAGTGGGACTCACTCAGTCACTCACTCACTCTAACGTGCGCCCTACAGTGCGACTCACTTACTCACTCAGACCCGCTGCCTACAGCGCGACTCACTCTCTCACTCACTCTAACCCATTCCTACAGTGGTACATACTCACTCACCAACGTTGAATTGCTTCCTATAGTGGGACTAACTCACTCACTCTAACCCGCTTCGTACTGTGGGACGCACTCACTAACTCTAAACTGCTTCCTACAGTGGACACACTCACTTACACTAACCCGTTTCCTACAGTGGAACTCACTAACTCACTACTCTAACCCTCTTCCACAGTGGGGCTCACTCACTCACTCAAACCCGTGCCCTACATTGAGACTCACTCACTCCCCTACTCGTAGCTGCTTCCGACAATGGGACTCACTCGCACAGTCACTCTAACCGGCTTCCTATAGTGGGACGCACTCGATCACTCTGAACAGCTGCCTACAGTGGGACTCAATTACTCACTCACTACCCGCGCCCTACATTGGGACTCACTCACTCCCCCACTCTGAGCTGCTTCCTATAGTAGGACTCACTCACACACTCACTCTAACCCGCTTCCTACAGTGGGACTCACTCACTCACTCTGAACAGCTGCCTACAGTGGGACTAACTCACTCACTCAAACCCACGCTTTACATTGGGACTCACTCATACCCCACTCTGAGTTGCTTCCTGCTGTGGGACTCAGTCAGTCATTCACTTGGAGCTGCTTCCTACAGTAGGACTTACTCAGACACTTACTCTAACATCTTCCTACAGTGGGATGCACTCACTCACTCTAACCCGCTTACTACAGTGGGACTCAGTCACTCACTCACTCTAACCCTCTACCTGCAGTGGGACTCACTCACTCACTCACTCTAACCCGCTTCCTACAGTGGGACTCACTCACTCACTCACTCTAACCCACTTCCTACAGTGCGACTCACTCACTCACTCTAACCCGCTTCCTACAGTGGCACTCAGTCACTCACTCACTCAAACCTGCGCCCTACAGTGGGACTCACTCACTCATTCAAAGTCGCTTCCTACAGTGGGACTCAGTCACTCAGTCACTCTAACCCACTTCCTACAGTGGGACATACTCACCAACTTTGAATTGCTTCCTATAGTGGGACTAATTCACTCACTCTAACCCACTTCCTAGAGTGGGACTCACTCACTCACTCACTCTAACCCGTTTCCTACAGTGGGACATACTCAGTCACTCAAACCCGCTACCTACAGTGGGACTTACTCAGTCACTAACTCTAACTCACTTCCTACAGTGGGGCTAACTCACTCACTCACTCTAACCAACTTCCTACAGTGGGACTCACTCGCTCGCTCACAGTAACCTGCTTCTTATAGTGAAACTCACTCGCTCACTATAACCCGCTTCCTGCAGTGGGACTCAGTCACTCACTCACAGTAACCAGCTTCGTACAGCGTGACTGACTCACTCACTCACTCTAACCCACGCCCTACATTGGGAGTCACTCAGATACTCTAAGCTGTTTCCTACATTGGGACTCACTCACTCACTTTAACCCGTTTCCTACAGTGGGACGCACTTACTCACTCTAACTCTCTTCCTTCAGTGGGACTCACTCACTCACTCTAACCTGTTTCCTACAGTGGGATTAACTCACTCACTCACTCTAACCCGCTTCCTACAGTGGGACTCAATGACTCACTCTAACCTCTTTCAATAGTGGGACGCACTCACTCACTCTAAGCCGCTTCTACAGTGGGACTCACTCACTCACTCTAACCCGTTTCCTACAGTGGGACGGACTCACTCACTCTGAATCGCTGCCAAATGTGGGACTCAATTACTCAATTAAATCCTTCGCCCTACATTGGGACTAATTCACAGCCAAATCGGAGCTGCTTCCTACAGTGGGACTCACTCACTCACTCTAACCCGCTTCCTACAGAGGGACTCAGTCACTCACTCTAACGCATTTCCTACAGTGGGACTCACTCACTCACTCTAACCCGCTTCCTACAGTGGGACACACTCACTCACTCACTCAAGGCCACGCCCAACGGTGGGACTTATTCAGTCACTCACTCTAACCCGCTTCCTACAGTGGGACTCAGTCACGCACTCTAACCCCCTTCGTACAGTAGGACTCACTCACTCACTTACTCACTCACTCACTCTAACCCACTTCCTACATTGGGAGTCACTCACTCACTGATTCTATCCATCGCCCTACAGTGTGACTCACTCACTCACTCACTCTAACCCAATTCCTACAGTGGGACTCACTCACTCACTCACTCTAACCCGCTTCCTACAGTGGGACTCAATCACTCCCCCACTCGTAGCTGCTTCCTATAGTGGGACTCACTCACACACTCACTCTAACCCGCTACCTACAGTGGGACTAACTCACTCAAACACTCTGAGTTGCTTCTTAGAGTGGGAATCACTCACTCACTCACTTTGATCCGCTTCCTACTGTGGGACTTATACACTCATTCACTCTAACCCAATTCCTATCGTGGGACACAGTCACTCACTTACAGTAACCCACTTCCTACAGTGGGACTCACTCGCTCACTCTAACCCACTTCCTACAGTGGGACTCACTCTCTCACTCAGTCTAAACCGCTAACTACAGTGGGACTCACTCACTCACTCACTCACTCTATCCCACTTCCTACAGTGGGAAACACTCACTCACCTACTCTGAATTGCTTCCATAGTGGGACTCAGTCACTCACTCTAACCCGTTTCCTCCAGTGAGGCTCACTCACTCACTCTAACAAGTTTCCTCCAGTGGAACGCACTCACTCATTCGAACCCGCTTCCTACAGTGGAACTCAATCACTCACAATAACCTGCTTCCTACAGTGGGGCGCACTCACTCACTCTAACCTGTTTAAAACAGTGGGACGCACTCACTCACTCAAACCTGCGCCCTACATTGGGACTCACTCACTCCCCCGCTCGTAGCTGCTTCCTACAGTGGGACTCACTCACAGACTCACTCTAACCCGCTACCTACAGTCGGACTCACTCACTCACTGACTCAAACCCGAACCCTAAAGTGGGACTCACTCACTCACTCATTCTAACCCACTTCCTACAGTGGGACTCACTCACTCACCCACTCTGAGTTGCTTCCTACAGTGGGACTCACTCACTCACTCTAACCGGCTTCCTACAGTGGGACTCACTCACTCAATCTAACACACTTCCTACAGTGGGACACACTCACTAACTCTAACCCGCTTCCTACAGTGGGACTAAGTCACTCACTCTAATCCGCGCCCTTGAGTGGGACTCACTCACTCCCTCATTCTATCCACCGCCCTACAGCGGGACTCACTCAGTCACTCTAACCTGCTTCCTACAGTGGGACTCACTCACTCACTCACTCTAACCTGCGCCCTACACTGGGACTCACTCACTTACCCTGACCCGCTTCCTACAGTGGGAATCACTCACTCACTCACTTTGAGCCGCTTCCTACAGTTGGACTCACTCACTCCCCCACTCGTAGCTGCTTCCTATAGTGGGACTCACTCACACACTCACTCTAACCCGCTACCTACAGTGGGACACACTAACTCACCCACTCTGAATTGCTGCTATAGTGGGACTCTCTCACTCACTCTAACCTGCTTCCTACAGTGGGACTCACTCACTCACTCTAACCTGCTTCCTACAGTGGGACTCACTCACTCACTATAACCCGTTTCCTATAGTGGGACGCACTCACTCACATTAACTCACTTCCTACAGTGGGACTCAGTCACTCACTCACTCACTCACTCACTCTAACCCACTTCCTACATTGGGAGTCACTCACTCACTGATTCTAACCATCGCCCTACAGTGCGACTCACTCACTCACTCACTCTAAGCCTTTTCCTACAGTGGGACTCACTCACTCACTAACATTAACCCGCTTCCTACAGTGGGACTCACTCACTCACTGTAACCCGTGTCCTACAGTGGTACGCACTCACCCACTTCAACCCGTTTCCTAAACTGGGACTCACTCACTCACTCACTCTAACCCGCTACATACAGTAGGACTCACTCACTCACTCACTCAAAGCCACGCCCAATGGTGGGACTTACTCAGTCACTCACTCTAACCCACGCCCTACCGTGGGACTCAGTCACGCACTCTAACCCGCTTCCTACAGTGGGACTCATTCACTCACTCACTCTAAGCCGCTTCCTACAGTGGGACTCACTCACTCACTCAAACCCGTTTCCTACAGTGGGACGGACTCACTCACTCTGAGTCGCTGCCAACTGGTGGACTCAATCACTCAATCAAATCCTTCGCCCTACATTGGGACTCATTCACACCCAAATCGGAGCTGCTTCCTACAGTGGGACTCACTCACTCACTTACTTTGAGCCGCTTCCTACACTGGGACTCATACACTCACTCACTCTAATCTGCGCCCTGTAGTGGGACTCACTCACTCACTCGAACCTGCACCCTACAGTGGGAATCAGTCAATCACGCACAGTAACCCGCTTCCTACAGTGGGAGTCACTCGCTCACTCTAACCCGCTTCCTACAGTGGGACACACTCACTCACTCACTCAAGGCCACGCCCAACGGTGGGACTTATTCAGTCACTCACTCTAACCCGCTTCCTACAGTGGGACTCAGTCACGCACTCTAACCCCCTTCGTACAGTAGGACTCACTCACTCACTTACTCACTCACTCACTCTAACCCACTTCCTACATTGGGAGTCACTCACTCACTGATTCTATCCATCGCCCTACAGTGTGACTCACTCACTCACTCACTCTAACCCAATTCCTACAGTGGGACTCACTCACTCACTCACTCTAACCCGCTTCCTACAGTGGGACTCAATCACTCCCCCACTCGTAGCTGCTTCCTATAGTGGGACTCACTCACACACTCACTCTAACCCGCTACCTACAGTGGGACTAACTCACTCAAACACTCTGAGTTGCTTCTTAGAGTGGGAATCACTCACTCACTCACTTTGATCCGCTTCCTACTGTGGGACTTATACACTCATTCACTCTAACCCAATTCCTATCGTGGGACACAGTCACTCACTTACAGTAACCCACTTCCTACAGTGGGACTCACTCGCTCACTCTAACCCACTTCCTACAGTGGGACTCACTCTCTCACTCAGTCTAAACCGCTAACTACAGTGGGACTCACTCACTCACTCACTCACTCTATCCCACTTCCTACAGTGGGAAACACTCACTCACCTACTCTGAATTGCTTCCATAGTGGGACTCAGTCACTCACTCTAACCCGTTTCCTCCAGTGAGGCTCACTCACTCACTCTAACAAGTTTCCTCCAGTGGAACGCACTCACTCATTCGAACCCGCTTCCTACAGTGGAACTCAATCACTCACAATAACCTGCTTCCTACAGTGGGGCGCACTCACTCACTCTAACCTGTTTAAAACAGTGGGACGCACTCACTCACTCAAACCTGCGCCCTACATTGGGACTCACTCACTCCCCCGCTCGTAGCTGCTTCCTACAGTGGGACTCACTCACAGACTCACTCTAACCCGCTACCTACAGTCGGACTCACTCACTCACTGACTCAAACCCGAACCCTAAAGTGGGACTCACTCACTCACTCATTCTAACCCACTTCCTACAGTGGGACTCACTCACTCACCCACTCTGAGTTGCTTCCTACAGTGGGACTCACTCACTCACTCTAACCGGCTTCCTACAGTGGGACTCACTCACTCAATCTAACACACTTCCTACAGTGGGACACACTCACTAACTCTAACCCGCTTCCTACAGTGGGACTAAGTCACTCACTCTAATCCGCGCCCTTGAGTGGGACTCACTCACTCCCTCATTCTATCCACCGCCCTACAGCGGGACTCACTCAGTCACTCTAACCTGCTTCCTACAGTGGGACTCACTCACTCACTCACTCTAACCTGCGCCCTACACTGGGACTCACTCACTTACCCTGACCCGCTTCCTACAGTGGGAATCACTCACTCACTCACTTTGAGCCGCTTCCTACAGTGGGACTCACTCACTCCCCCACTCGTAGCTGCTTCCTATAGTGGGACTCACTCACACACTCACTCTAACCCGCTACCTACAGTGGGACACACTAACTCACCCACTCTGAATTGCTGCTATAGTGGGACTCTCTCACTCACTCTAACCTGCTTCCTACAGTGGGACTCACTCACTCACTCTAACCTGCTTCCTACAGTGGGACTCACTCACTCACTATAACCCGTTTCCTATAGTGGGACGCACTCACTCACATTAACTCACTTCCTACAGTGGGACTCAGTCACTCACTCACTCACTCACTCACTCTAACCCACTTCCTACATTGGGAGTCACTCACTCACTGATTCTAACCATCGCCCTACAGTGCGACTCACTCACTCACTCACTCTAAGCCTTTTCCTACAGTGGGACTCACTCACTCACTAACATTAACCCGCTTCCTACAGTGGGACTCACTCACTCACTGTAACCCGTGTCCTACAGTGGTACGCACTCACCCACTTCAACCCGTTTCCTAAACTGGGACTCACTCACTCACTCACTCTAACCCGCTACATACAGTAGGACTCACTCACTCACTCACTCAAAGCCACGCCCAATGGTGGGACTTACTCAGTCACTCACTCTAACCCACGCCCTACCGTGGGACTCAGTCACGCACTCTAACCCGCTTCCTACAGTGGGACTCATTCACTCACTCACTCTAAGCCGCTTCCTACAGTGGGACTCACTCACTCACTCAAACCCGTTTCCTACAGTGGGACGGACTCACTCACTCTGAGTCGCTGCCAACTGGTGGACTCAATCACTCAATCAAATCCTTCGCCCTACATTGGGACTCATTCACACCCAAATCGGAGCTGCTTCCTACAGTGGGACTCACTCACTCACTTACTTTGAGCCGCTTCCTACACTGGGACTCATACACTCACTCACTCTAATCTGCGCCCTGTAGTGGGACTCACTCACTCACTCGAACCTGCACCCTACAGTGGGAATCAGTCAATCACGCACAGTAACCCGCTTCCTACAGTGGGAGTCACTCGCTCACTCTAACCCGCTTCCTACAGTGGGACTCACTCACTCACTCATTCTAACCTGCGCCCTGCAGTGCGACTCACTCACTCACTCACTCTGATCCCCTTTCTACATAGGGACACACTCACTCACTCTAAACCGCTTCCTACAGTGGGACTCACTCACTCACTCTAACGTGAGCCCTACTTTGGGACTCACTCTCTCACCCACTCTGAGCTGTTTCCTACTGTGGGACTCACTCAGTCACTCACTCTAACCCGATTCCTACAGTGGGGGTCAGTCACTTACTCACTCTAGCCCACTTCCTACAGTGGGACACACTCACTAACCTACTCTGAATTGCTTCTACAGGGGGACCCACTCACTGACTCAAACCCACGCCCTACAGTGGGACTTACTCACTCACTAACTCTAACCCACTTCCTATAGTGGGACTCACTCACTCACTCACTTTGAGCCGCTTCCTACAGTGGGACTCATACACTCAGTCACTCTAACCTGCGCCCTACAGTGGGACTCACTCACTCACTCTAACCCGTTTCCTAAAGTGGGACTCACTCACTCACTCACTCTAACCTGCGCCCTACACTGGGACTCACTCACTTACCCTGACCCGCTTCCTACAGTGGGAATCACTCACTCACTCACTTTGAGCCGCTTCCTACAGTGGGACTCACTCACTCCCCCACTCGTAGCTGCTTCCTATAGTGGGACTCACTCACACACTCACTCTAACCCGCTACCTACAGTGGGACACACTAACTCACCCACTCTGAATTGCTGCTATAGTGGGACTCACTCACTCACTCTAACCTGCTTCCTACAGTGGGACTCACTCACTCACTCTAACCTGCTTCCTACAGTGGGACTCACTCACTCACTATAACCCGTTTCCTATAGTGGGACGCAATCACTCACATTAACTCACTTCCTACAGTGGGACTCAGTCACTCACTCACTCACTCACTCACTCTAACCCACTTCCTACATTGGGAGTCACTCACTCACTGATTCTAACCATCGCCCTACAGTGCGACTCACTCACTCACTCACTCTAAGCCTTTTCCTACAGTGGGACTCACTCACTCACTAACACTAACCCGCTTCCTACAGTGGGACTCACTCACTCACTGTAACCCGTGTCCTACAGTGGTACGCACTCACCCACTTCAACCCGTTTCCTAAACTGGGACTCACTCACTCACTCACTCTAACCCGCTACATACAGTAGGACTCACTCACTCACTCACTCAAAGCCACGCCCAATGGTGGGACTTACTCAGTCACTCACTCTAACCCGCGCCCTACCGTGGGACTCAGTCACGCACTCTAACCCGCTTCCTACAGTGGGACTCATTCACTCACTCACTCTAAGCCGCTTCCTACAGTGGGACTCACTCACTCACTCAAACCCGTTTCCTACAGTGGGACGGACTCACTCACTCTGAGTCGCTGCCAACTGGTGGACTCAATCACTCAATCAAATCCTTCGCCCTACATTGGGACTCATTCACACCCAAATCGGAGCTGCTTCCTACAGTGGGACTCACTCACTCACTTACTTTGAGCCGCTTCCTACACTGGGACTCATACACTCACTCACTCTAATCTGCGCCCTGTAGTGGGACTCACTCACTCACTCGAACCTGCACCCTACAGTGGGAATCAGTCAATCACGCACAGTAACCCGCTTCCTACAGTGGGAGTCACTCGCTCACTCTAACCCGCTTCCTACAGTGGGACACACTCACTCACTCACTCAAGGCCACGCCCAACGGTGGGACTTATTCAGTCACTCACTCTAACCCGCTTCCTACAGTGGGACTCAGTCACGCACTCTAACCCCCTTCGTACAGTAGGACTCACTCACTCACTTACTCACTCACTCACTCTAACCCACTTCCTACATTGGGAGTCACTCACTCACTGATTCTATCCATCGCCCTACAGTGTGACTCACTCACTCACTCACTCTAACCCAATTCCTACAGTGGGACTCACTCACTCACTCACTCTAACCCGCTTCCTACAGTGGGACTCAATCACTCCCCCACTCGTAGCTGCTTCCTATAGTGGGACTCACTCACACACTCACTCTAACCCGCTACCTACAGTGGGACTAACTCACTCAAACACTCTGAGTTGCTTCTTAGAGTGGGAATCACTCACTCACTCACTTTGATCCGCTTCCTACTGTGGGACTTATACACTCATTCACTCTAACCCAATTCCTATCGTGGGACACAGTCACTCACTTACAGTAACCCACTTCCTACAGTGGGACTCACTCGCTCACTCTAACCCACTTCCTACAGTGGGACTCACTCTCTCACTCAGTCTAAACCGCTAACTACAGTGGGACTCACTCACTCACTCACTCACTCTATCCCACTTCCTACAGTGGGAAACACTCACTCACCTACTCTGAATTGCTTCCATAGTGGGACTCAGTCACTCACTCTAACCCGTTTCCTCCAGTGAGGCTCACTCACTCACTCTAACAAGTTTCCTCCAGTGGAACGCACTCACTCATTCGAACCCGCTTCCTACAGTGGAACTCAATCACTCACAATAACCTGCTTCCTACAGTGGGGCGCACTCACTCACTCTAACCTGTTTAAAACAGTGGGACGCACTCACTCACTCAAACCTGCGCCCTACATTGGGACTCACTCACTCCCCCGCTCGTAGCTGCTTCCTACAGTGGGACTCACTCACAGACTCACTCTAACCCGCTACCTACAGTCGGACTCACTCACTCACTGACTCAAACCCGAACCCTAAAGTGGGACTCACTCACTCACTCATTCTAACCCACTTCCTACAGTGGGACTCACTCACTCACCCACTCTGAGTTGCTTCCTACAGTGGGACTCACTCACTCACTCTAACCGGCTTCCTACAGTGGGACTCACTCACTCAATCTAACACACTTCCTACAGTGGGACACACTCACTAACTCTAACCCGCTTCCTACAGTGGGACTAAGTCACTCACTCTAATCCGCGCCCTTGAGTGGGACTCACTCACTCCCTCATTCTATCCACCGCCCTACAGCGGGACTCACTCAGTCACTCTAACCTGCTTCCTACAGTGGGACTCACTCACTCACTCACTCTAACCTGCGCCCTACACTGGGACTCACTCACTTACCCTGACCCGCTTCCTACAGTGGGAATCACTCACTCACTCACTTTGAGCCGCTTCCTACAGTGGGACTCACTCACTCCCCCACTCGTAGCTGCTTCCTATAGTGGGACTCACTCACACACTCACTCTAACCCGCTACCTACAGTGGGACACACTAACTCACCCACTCTGAATTGCTGCTATAGTGGGACTCTCTCACTCACTCTAACCTGCTTCCTACAGTGGGACTCACTCACTCACTCTAACCTGCTTCCTACAGTGGGACTCACTCACTCACTATAACCCGTTTCCTATAGTGGGACGCACTCACTCACATTAACTCACTTCCTACAGTGGGACTCAGTCACTCACTCACTCACTCACTCACTCTAACCCACTTCCTACATTGGGAGTCACTCACTCACTGATTCTAACCATCGCCCTACAGTGCGACTCACTCACTCACTCACTCTAAGCCTTTTCCTACAGTGGGACTCACTCACTCACTAACATTAACCCGCTTCCTACAGTGGGACTCACTCACTCACTGTAACCCGTGTCCTACAGTGGTACGCACTCACCCACTTCAACCCGTTTCCTAAACTGGGACTCACTCACTCACTCACTCTAACCCGCTACATACAGTAGGACTCACTCACTCACTCACTCAAAGCCACGCCCAATGGTGGGACTTACTCAGTCACTCACTCTAACCCACGCCCTACCGTGGGACTCAGTCACGCACTCTAACCCGCTTCCTACAGTGGGACTCATTCACTCACTCACTCTAAGCCGCTTCCTACAGTGGGACTCACTCACTCACTCAAACCCGTTTCCTACAGTGGGACGGACTCACTCACTCTGAGTCGCTGCCAACTGGTGGACTCAATCACTCAATCAAATCCTTCGCCCTACATTGGGACTCATTCACACCCAAATCGGAGCTGCTTCCTACAGTGGGACTCACTCACTCACTTACTTTGAGCCGCTTCCTACACTGGGACTCATACACTCACTCACTCTAATCTGCGCCCTGTAGTGGGACTCACTCACTCACTCGAACCTGCACCCTACAGTGGGAATCAGTCAATCACGCACAGTAACCCGCTTCCTACAGTGGGAGTCACTCGCTCACTCTAACCCGCTTCCTACAGTGGGACTCACTCACTCACTCATTCTAACCTGCGCCCTGCAGTGCGACTCACTCACTCACTCACTCTGATCCCCTTTCTACATAGGGACACACTCACTCACTCTAAACCGCTTCCTACAGTGGGACTCACTCACTCACTCTAACGTGAGCCCTACTTTGGGACTCACTCTCTCACCCACTCTGAGCTGTTTCCTACTGTGGGACTCACTCAGTCACTCACTCTAACCCGATTCCTACAGTGGGGGTCAGTCACTTACTCACTCTAGCCCACTTCCTACAGTGGGACACACTCACTAACCTACTCTGAATTGCTTCTACAGGGGGACCCACTCACTGACTCAAACCCACGCCCTACAGTGGGACTTACTCACTCACTAACTCTAACCCACTTCCTATAGTGGGACTCACTCACTCACTCACTTTGAGCCGCTTCCTACAGTGGGACTCATACACTCAGTCACTCTAACCTGCGCCCTACAGTGGGACTCACTCACTCACTCTAACCCGTTTCCTAAAGTGGGACTCACTCACTCACTCACTCTAACCTGCGCCCTACACTGGGACTCACTCACTTACCCTGACCCGCTTCCTACAGTGGGAATCACTCACTCACTCACTTTGAGCCGCTTCCTACAGTGGGACTCACTCACTCCCCCACTCGTAGCTGCTTCCTATAGTGGGACTCACTCACACACTCACTCTAACCCGCTACCTACAGTGGGACACACTAACTCACCCACTCTGAATTGCTGCTATAGTGGGACTCACTCACTCACTCTAACCTGCTTCCTACAGTGGGACTCACTCACTCACTCTAACCTGCTTCCTACAGTGGGACTCACTCACTCACTATAACCCGTTTCCTATAGTGGGACGCAATCACTCACATTAACTCACTTCCTACAGTGGGACTCAGTCACTCACTCACTCACTCACTCACTCTAACCCACTTCCTACATTGGGAGTCACTCACTCACTGATTCTAACCATCGCCCTACAGTGCGACTCACTCACTCACTCACTCTAAGCCTTTTCCTACAGTGGGACTCACTCACTCACTAACACTAACCCGCTTCCTACAGTGGGACTCACTCACTCACTGTAACCCGTGTCCTACAGTGGTACGCACTCACCCACTTCAACCCGTTTCCTAAACTGGGACTCACTCACTCACTCACTCTAACCCGCTACATACAGTAGGACTCACTCACTCACTCACTCAAAGCCACGCCCAATGGTGGGACTTACTCAGTCACTCACTCTAACCCGCGCCCTACCGTGGGACTCAGTCACGCACTCTAACCCGCTTCCTACAGTGGGACTCATTCACTCACTCACTCTAAGCCGCTTCCTACAGTGGGACTCACTCACTCACTCAAACCCGTTTCCTACAGTGGGACGGACTCACTCACTCTGAATCGCTGCCAACTGGTGGACTCAATCACTCAATCAAATCCTTCGCCCTACATTGGGACTCATTCACACCCAAATCGGAGCTGCTTCCTACAGTGGGACTCACTCACTCACTTACTTTGAGCCGCTTCCTACACTGGGACTCATACACTCACTCTCTCTAATCTGCGCCCTGTAGTGGGACTCACTCACTCACTCGAACCTGCACCCTACAGTGGGAATCAGTCAATCACGCACAGTAACCCGCTTCCTACAGTGGGAGTCACTCGCTCACTCTAACCCGCTTCCTACAGTGGGACTCACTCACTCACTCATTCTAACCTGCGCCCTGCAGTGCGACTCACTCACTCACTCACTCTGATCCCCTTTCTACATAGGGACACACTCACTCACTCTAAACCGCTTCCTACAGTGGGACTCACTCACTCACTCTAACGTGAGCCCTACTTTGGGACTCACTCTCTCACCCACTCTGAGCTGTTTCCTACTGTGGGACTCACTCAGTCACTCACTCTAACCCGATTCCTACAGTGGGGGTCAGTCACTTACTCACTCTAGCCCACTTCCTACAGTGGGACACACTCACTAACCTACTCTGAATTGCTTCTACAGGGGGACCCACTCACTGACTCAAACCCACGCCCTACAGTGGGACTTACTCACTCACTAACTCTAACCCACTTCCTATAGTGGGACTCACTCACTCACTCACTTTGAGCCGCTTCCTACAGTGGGACTCATACACTCAGTCACTCTAACCTGCGCCCTACAGTGGGACTCACTCACTCACTCTAACCCGCTTCCTAAAGTGGGACTCACTCACTCACTCTAATCCGCGCCCTACATTTGGACTCACTAACTCACTCGTTCTAACCACCGCCCTACAGTGCGACTCACTCACTCACTCACTCTTGCCCACTTCCTACAGTGAAACTCACTCGCTCACTCTAACCCGCTTCCTACAGTGGGACTCACTCAGCACTCATTCTAACCAGCGCCCTACAGCGCGACTCACTCACTCACTCACTCTAACCCACGCCCTACATTGGGACTCACTCACTCACTCTAACCCGTTTCCTACAGTGGGACGCACTTACTCACTCTAACTCGCTTCTTACAGTGGGACTCACTCACTCACTCACTCAAACCTGTTTCCTACAGTGGGACTCAGTCTCTCACTCACACTAGCCCTCTTCCTAAAGTGGGACACACACACTCACCCACGCTAACCCGCTTCCTACAGTGGGACTCACTCTCTCACTCACTCTAACCCGCTTCCTACAGTGGGACTCACTCTCTCACTCACTGAAACCCAATTCCTACAGTGGAACTTTCTCACTCACTCTAACCTGTTTCCTAAAGTGGGACACACTCACTTACTAACTCTAACCCGCTTCCAAAACTGGGACTCAATCACTCACTCTAACCCGTGTCCTATAGTGGGACGCACTCACTCACTCGAACCCGTTTCCTAAATTGGGACTCACTCACTCACTCTAAACTGTTTCCTGCAGTGGGACGCACTCACTCACTCTAACCCATTTCCTACAGTGGGGCTCACTCACTCACTCACTCTAACCTGATGCCTACAGTAGGACTCACTCACTCACTCACTCAAACCCGCGCCCTACAGTGGGACTTACTTACTCACTAGCTCGAAACTGCTACCTACATTGGGGCACACTCACTCACCCACTCTGAGTTGCTTCCTACAGTGGGACTCAGTCACTCACTCACTTTGAGCCGCTTCCTACAGTGGGACTCATACACTCATTCAGTCTAACCTGCGCCCTACAGTGGGACTCACTCACTCACTTTAACCAACGCCCTACATTGGGACTCACTCACTCACTGTAACCCGTTTCCTAAAGTGGGACGCAATCACTCACTTTAACCCGTATCCTACAGTGGGACACACTCACTCACTCTAAATCGCTTCCTTGAGTGGGACTCAATCACTCACTCTACACCCGCTTTTTACAGTGGGACTCAGTCACTCACTCATTCTAACCAGCGCCCTACAGTGCGACTCACTCACTCACTCACTCACAGTAACCCGCTTCCTACAGTGGGTCTCACTCACTCATTCATTCTAACCCGCTTCCTACAGTGGGACTCACTCACTCACTCATTCTAAACAGCGCCCTACAGCGCGACTCACTCGCTTACTCACTCTAACCCACGCCCTACCCTGGGACTCAATCACTCACTGAAACCCGCTTCCTACAGTGGGACTTACTCACTCATTCTAAGCAGTGCCCTACAGTGCGACTCACTCATTCACTCACTCTAACCCGCTTCCTACAGTGGGGCTCACTCACTCACTCATTCTAACCATCGGCCTACAGTGCGATTCACTCACGCACTCTAACCCGCACCCTACACTGGGACTCACTCACTCACTCACTCTAAGCCGCTTCCTAAAGTGCGACTCACTCACTCATTCTAACCAGCGCCCTACAGTGCGACTCACTCACTCACTCACCTTAACCCGCGCCCTACAGTGGGACTCACTCACTCACTCTAAGCCGCTTCCTACAGTGGGACTCACTCACTCACTCAATCTAACCTGTTTCCTACAGTGGGACTCACTCACTCACTCACTCTAACCCACTTCCTACAGTGGGATTCACTCACTCACTCATTCTAATTAGCGCCCTACAGTACTACTCACTCACTCACTCAAACCCGCTTCCTCCAGTGGGATACTCTCACTCAGTCTAACCCGCTTCCTACAGTGGGACTCACTCACTCACTCTAACCCGCTTCCTACAGTGGGACTCACTCGCACTGTCACTCTAACCGGCTTCCTACAGTGGGACACACTCAATAACTCTAACAAGCTTCCTACAATGGGACGCACTCACGCACTCTAACCCGTTTCCTAAATTGGGACTCACTCACTCACACTAACCTGTTTCCTACAGTGGGACTCACTCACTCACTATAACCCGTTTCCTATAGTGGGACGCAATCACTCACATTAACTCACTTCCTACAGTGGGACTCAGTCACTCACTCACTCACTCACTCACTCTAACCCACTTCCTACATTGGGAGTCACTCACTCACTGATTCTAACCATCGCCCTACAGTGCGACTCACTCACTCACTCACTCTAAGCCTTTTCCTACAGTGGGACTCACTCACTCACTAACACTAACCCGCTTCCTACAGTGGGACTCACTCACTCACTGTAACCCGTGTCCTACAGTGGTACGCACTCACCCACTTCAACCCGTTTCCTAAACTGGGACTCACTCACTCACTCACTCTAACCCGCTACATACAGTAGGACTCACTCACTCACTCACTCAAAGCCACGCCCAATGGTGGGACTTACTCAGTCACTCACTCTAACCCGCGCCCTACCGTGGGACTCAGTCACGCACTCTAACCCGCTTCCTACAGTGGGACTCATTCACTCACTCACTCTAAGCCGCTTCCTACAGTGGGACTCACTCACTCACTCAAACCCGTTTCCTACAGTGGGACGGACTCACTCACTCTGAATCGCTGCCAACTGGTGGACTCAATCACTCAATCAAATCCTTCGCCCTACATTGGGACTCATTCACACCCAAATCGGAGCTGCTTCCTACAGTGGGACTCACTCACTCACTTACTTTGAGCCGCTTCCTACACTGGGACTCATACACTCACTCTCTCTAATCTGCGCCCTGTAGTGGGACTCACTCACTCACTCGAACCTGCACCCTACAGTGGGAATCAGTCAATCACGCACAGTAACCCGCTTCCTACAGTGGGAGTCACTCGCTCACTCTAACCCGCTTCCTACAGTGGGACTCACTCACTCACTCATTCTAACCTGCGCCCTGCAGTGCGACTCACTCACTCACTCACTCTGATCCCCTTTCTACATAGGGACACACTCACTCACTCTAAACCGCTTCCTACAGTGGGACTCACTCACTCACTCTAACGTGAGCCCTACTTTGGGACTCACTCTCTCACCCACTCTGAGCTGTTTCCTACTGTGGGACTCACTCAGTCACTCACTCTAACCCGATTCCTACAGTGGGGGTCAGTCACTTACTCACTCTAGCCCACTTCCTACAGTGGGACACACTCACTAACCTACTCTGAATTGCTTCTACAGGGGGACCCACTCACTGACTCAAACCCACGCCCTACAGTGGGACTTACTCACTCACTAACTCTAACCCACTTCCTATAGTGGGACTCACTCACTCACTCACTTTGAGCCGCTTCCTACAGTGGGACTCATACACTCAGTCACTCTAACCTGCGCCCTACAGTGGGACTCACTCACTCACTCTAACCCGTTTCCTAAAGTGGGACTCACTCACTCACTCTAATCCGCGCCCTACATTTGGACTCACTAACTCACTCGTTCTAACCACCGCCCTACAGTGCGACTCACTCACTCACTCACTCTTGCCCACTTCCTACAGTGAAACTCACTCGCTCACTCTAACCCGCTTCCTACAGTGGGACTCACTCAGCACTCATTCTAACCAGCGCCCTACAGCGCGACTCACTCACTCACTCACTCTAACCCACGCCCTACATTGGGACTCACTCACTCACTCTAACCCGTTTCCTACAGTGGGACGCACTTACTCACTCTAACTCGCTTCTTACAGTGGGACTCACTCACTCACTCACTCAAACCTGTTTCCTACAGTGGGACTCAGTCTCTCACTCACACTAGCCCTCTTCCTAAAGTGGGACACACACACTCACCCACGCTAACCCGCTTCCTACAGTGGGACTCACTCTCTCACTCACTCTAACCCGCTTCCTACAGTGGGACTCACTCTCTCACTCACTGAAACCCAATTCCTACAGTGGAACTTTCTCACTCACTCTAACCTGTTTCCTAAAGTGGGACACACTCACTTACTAACTCTAACCCGCTTCCAAAACTGGGACTCAATCACTCACTCTAACCCGTGTCCTATAGTGGGACGCACTCACTCACTCGAACCCGTTTCCTAAATTGGGACTCACTCACTCACTCTAAACTGTTTCCTGCAGTGGGACGCACTCACTCACTCTAACCCATTTCCTACAGTGGGGCTCACTCACTCACTCACTCTAACCTGATGCCTACAGTAGGACTCACTCACTCACTCACTCAAACCCGCGCCCTACAGTGGGACTTACTTACTCACTAGCTCGAAACTGCTACCTACATTGGGGCACACTCACTCACCCACTCTGAGTTGCTTCCTACAGTGGGACTCAGTCACTCACTCACTTTGAGCCGCTTCCTACAGTGGGACTCATACACTCATTCAGTCTAACCTGCGCCCTACAGTGGGACTCACTCACTCACTTTAACCAACGCCCTACATTGGGACTCACTCACTCACTGTAACCCGTTTCCTAAAGTGGGACGCAATCACTCACTTTAACCCGTATCCTACAGTGGGACACACTCACTCACTCTAAATCGCTTCCTTGAGTGGGACTCAATCACTCACTCTACACCCGCTTTTTACAGTGGGACTCAGTCACTCACTCATTCTAACCAGCGCCCTACAGTGCGACTCACTCACTCACTCACTCACAGTAACCCGCTTCCTACAGTGGGTCTCACTCACTCATTCATTCTAACCCGCTTCCTACAGTGGGACTCACTCACTCACTCATTCTAAACAGCGCCCTACAGCGCGACTCACTCGCTTACTCACTCTAACCCACGCCCTACCCTGGGACTCAATCACTCACTGAAACCCGCTTCCTACAGTGGGACTTACTCACTCATTCTAAGCAGTGCCCTACAGTGCGACTCACTCATTCACTCACTCTAACCCGCTTCCTACAGTGGGGCTCACTCACTCACTCATTCTAACCATCGGCCTACAGTGCGATTCACTCACGCACTCTAACCCGCACCCTACACTGGGACTCACTCACTCACTCACTCTAAGCCGCTTCCTAAAGTGCGACTCACTCACTCATTCTAACCAGCGCCCTACAGTGCGACTCACTCACTCACTCACCTTAACCCGCGCCCTACAGTGGGACTCACTCACTCACTCTAAGCCGCTTCCTACAGTGGGACTCACTCACTCACTCAATCTAACCTGTTTCCTACAGTGGGACTCACTCACTCACTCACTCTAACCCACTTCCTACAGTGGGATTCACTCACTCACTCATTCTAATTAGCGCCCTACAGTACTACTCACTCACTCACTCAAACCCGCTTCCTCCAGTGGGATACTCTCACTCAGTCTAACCCGCTTCCTACAGTGGGACTCACTCACTCACTCTAACCCGCTTCCTACAGTGGGACTCACTCGCACTGTCACTCTAACCGGCTTCCTACAGTGGGACACACTCAATAACTCTAACAAGCTTCCTACAATGGGACGCACTCACGCACTCTAACCCGTTTCCTAAATTGGGACTCACTCACTCACACTAACCTGTTTCCTACAGTGGGACGCAGTCACTCACTCTAACTCGTTTCCTAAATTGGGACTCACTCAGACACTGAATCTACCCAGCGCCCTAGTGCGCGTCTCACTCACTCACTCACTCTAACCCACTTCCTACTGTGGGACTCACCCACACACTCACTCTAACCTGCATCCTACAGTGGGACACACTCACTAACCCTAACCCGTGCCCTAAAGTGGGACTCACTCACTCTCTCTAACCCATTTCCTACAGTGGGAAGCACTCACTCACTCTAACCCGTTTCCTACAGTGGGACTCACTCACTCACTCAAACCCGCGCCCTACAGTGGGACTCACTCACTCACTTTAACTCGCTTCCTACATTGGGACTCATACAATCAGTCAGTCTTACCGGCGCCCTACAGTGGGACTCACTCACTCACTCACACTAACCCGCGCCCTAAAGTGGGACTCACTCACTCACTCTAACCCGCTTCCTAGAGTGGGACTCACTCACTCACTCACTCTAACCCACTTCCTATATTGGGACTCAGTCACTCACTCACAGTAGCCTGCTTCCTACATTGCGACTCGCTCAGTCACTCTATCCCACTTCCTACAGCGGGACTCAGTCACTCACTCATTCTAACCAGCTTCCTACTGTGCAACTCACTCACTCATTCACAGTAACCCGCTTCCGTCAGTGGGACTCAATCACTCACTCACTCTAACCTGTTTCCTACAGTGGGATGTACTCACACACTCTAACCTGCTTCCTACAGTGGGACTCACTCACTCACTAATTCTAACCCACTTCCAACAGTGGGACTCACTGACTTACTCACTTTGAGCCGCTTCCTACCGTGGGACGCACTCACTCACTCACTCTAAGCCGCTTCCTACAGTGGGATGCACTCACTCACTCTATCCCGCTTACTACAGTGGGAGTCAGTCACACACTCACTCTAACCTACTTCCTACAGTGGGACACACTCAGTCACTCTAACCCGCTTCCTACAGTGGGACTCACCCACTCACTGTAACCCGTTTCCTACAGTGGGGCTCACTCAGTCACTCTAAGCCGCTTCCTACATTGGGACTCACTCACTCCTCCACTCGGAGCTGCTTCCTACAGTGGGACTCACTCGCAATGTCACTCTAACCGGCTTCCTACAGTGGGACACACTCAATAACTCTAACAAGCTTCCTAGAATGGGACTCACTCACTCACTCTAATCCGTGTCCTACAGTGGGACGCACTCACTCACTCGAACCCGTTTCCTAAATTGGGACTCACTCACTCACTCTAACCTGTTTCCTACAATGGGACTCACTCACTCACTCTAACCCTTTTCCTACAGTGGGACTCACTCACTCGCTCACTCTAACCTGCTACCAACAGTAGGACTCACTCACTCACTCATTCTAACCATCGCCCTACAGTGCGACTCACTCACTCACTGTAACCCACGCCCTACACTGGGACTCACTCACTCACTCACTCTAAGCCGCTTCCTACAGTGGGACTCATTCACACACTGAATCTACCCAGCACCCTAGTGCACGTCTCACTCACTCACTCACTCTAATCCGCTTTTTACATTGGGACTCACTCACACACTCACTCTAACCTGCATCCTACAGCGGGACACACTCACTCACCCTAACCCGCGCCATAAATTGGGACTCACTCACTCTAACCCAGTTTCGACAGGGGGAAGCACTCACTCACTGTAACCTGTTTCCTACAGTGGGACTCACTTACTTACTCATCTAACCCACTTCCCACAGTGGGGCTCACTCATTCACTCACTTTGAGCCGCTTCCTACAGTGGGACTCATACACTCACTCACTGTAACCTGCGCCCTACAGTGGGACTTACTCACTCACTCTATCCGGCGCCCTACATTGGGACTCACTCACTCACTTTAACCCGTTTCCTTAAGTGGGACATACTCACTCACTCTAACTCGCTTCCGACAGTGGGACTCACTCACTCATTCTAACCCGCTTCCTACAGTGGGACTTACTCACTCACTGATTCTAACCATCGCCCTGCAGTGCGACTCACTCGCTCACTCAAACCCGCTTCCTACTTTGGGACTCACTCACTCACTGATTCTAACCATCGCCCTACAGTGCGACTCACTCACTCTCTCTAACCCACTTCCTACAGTGCGACTCACTCACTCACTCTGAGCCACTTCCTACAGTGAGGCTCACTCACTCACTCACTCTAAACTGTGCCCTACAGTGGGACTCACTCACTCACTCTAACCCGCTTCCTACAGTGGGACTCAGCCACTCACTCACTCTTACCCACTTCCTACAGTGGGACTCACTCACTCATTCTAACCAGCACCCTACCGTGCGACTCACTCACTCACTCACTCTAACCCACTTCCTACCGTGCGACTCACTCACTCACTCACTCTAAACCACTTCCTACTGTGTGACTCACTCACTCTAAGCCGCTTCCTACAGTGGGACTCACTCACTCACTCACTCTAAGCCGCTTCCTACAGTGGGATTCACTCACTCACTCATTCTCTAACCATCGCCCTACAGTGCGACTCAGTCACTCACTATAACCCGCGCCCTACAGTGGGACTCACTCACTCACTCACTGTAACCCGCGCCCTAGAGTGCGACTCACTCACTCACTCTAACCCGCTTCCTACAGTGGGACTCAGTCACTTAGTCACTCAAACCCACATCCCACAGTGGGACTCACTCACTCACTCACTTTGAACCCTTTCCTACAGTGGGACTCATACACTCACTCACTGCAACCTGCGCCCTACAGTGGGACTCTCTCACTCACTCTAACACGCTTCCTACAGTGGGATTCACTCACTCACTCATTCTAACCATCGCCCTACAGTGCGACTCAGTCACTCACTCTAACCCGCGCCCTACACTGGGACTCACTCACTCACTCACTCTAAGCCGCTTCCTACAGTGGGACTCAATCACTCACTCTGACCAGCTTCCTACAGTGAGATTCACTCACTCTAACCCGTTTCCTATAGTGGGACGCAAACACTCACTCTAACCTGCTTCCTATAGTGGGACTCATTCGCACACTGAATCTACCCAGCGCCCTAGTGCGCGTCTCACTCACTCACTTACTCTAACCCGCTTTTTACATTGGGACTCCCTCACACACTCACTCTAACCTGCATCCTACAGTGGGACACACTCACTCACCCTAACCCGCGCCCTAAATTGGGACTCACTCACTCTAACCCATTTTCGACAGGGGGAAGTACTCACTCACTCCAACCTGTTTCCTACAGTGGGACTCACTTACTTACTCACTCTAACCCACTTCCAACAGTGGGACTCACTCACTCACTCACTTTGAGCCGCTTCCTACAGTGGGACTCATACACTCACTCACTGTAACCTGCGCCCTACAGTGGGACTTACTCACTCACTCTATCCCGCGCCCTACATTGGGACTCACTCACTCACTTTAACCCGTTTCCTACAGTGGGACATACTCACTCACTGTAACTCGCTTCCGACAGTGGGACTCGCTCACTCATTCTAACCCGCTTCCTACAGTGGGACTTACTCACTCACTGATTCTAACCATCGCCCTGCAGTGCGACCCACTCGCTCACTCAAACCCGCTTCCTACATTGGGACTCACTCACTCACTGATTCTAACCATCGCCCTACAGTGCGACTCACTCACTCTCTCCAACCCACTTCCTACAGTGCGACTCACTCACTCACTCTGAGCCACTTCCTACAGTGAGGCTCACTCACTCACTCACTCTAAACTGTGCCCTACAGTGGGACTCACTCACTCACTCTAACCCGCTTCCTACAGTGGGACTCAGCCACTCACTCACTCTTACCCACTTCCTACAGTGGGACTCACTCACTCATTCTAATCAGCACCCTACCGTGCGACTCACTCACTCACTCACCCTAACCCACTTCCTACCGTGCGACTCACTCACTCACTCACTCTAAACCACTTCCTACTGTTGGACTCACTCACTCACTCACTCTAAGCCGCTTCCTACAATGGGACACACTCACTACTCTATCCCGCTTCCTACAGTGGGATTCACTCACTCACTCATTCTCTAACCATCGCCCTACAGTGCGACTCAGTCACTCACTATAACCCGCGCCCTACACTGGGACTCACTCACTCACTCAATCTAACCCGCTTCCTACAGTGGGACTCACTCACTCACTCTAACCCGCTTCCTACAGTGGGACTCACTCACTCACTCACTCTTACCCACTTCCTACAGTGGGACTCACTCACTCATTCTAACCAGCACCCTACAGTGCGACTCACTCACTCACTCACTCTAACCCACTTCCTACAGTGGGACTGACTGACTCACTCACTCACTCTAAGCCGCTTCCTACAGTGGGACTGACTCACTCACTCTAACCCGCTTTTTACAGTGGGACTCACTCACTCACTCTCTCTAACCCACTTCCTACAGTGGGAATCACTCACTCACTCTGAGCCGCTTCCTACAGTGGGGCTCACTCACTCACTCACTCTAACCAGCTTCCTTCAGTGGGACTCAGTCACTCACTCTAACCCGCTTCCTAGAGTGGGACTCACTCACTCACTCACTCTTACCCACTTCCTACAGTGGGACTCACTCACTCACCCACTCTGAGTTGCTTCCTACAGTGGGATTCCCTCTCATACTCATTCTAAACATCGCCCTACAGTGCGACTCACTCACTCACTCTAACCCGCTTCCTAGAGTGGGACTCACTCACTCACTCATTCTTACCCAATTCCTACAGTGGGACTCACTCACTCACTCACTCTATGCCGCTTCCTACAGTGGGACTCACTCACTCACCCACTCTGAGTTGCTTCCTACAGTGGGATTCACTCTCATACTCATTCTAAACATCGCCCTACAGTGTGACTCACTCACTCACTCTAACTCGCTTCCTAGAGTGGGACTCACTCACTCACTCATTGTTACCCAATTCCTACAGTGGGACTCACTCACTCACTCACTCTATGCCGCTTCCTACAGTGGGACTCACTCACTCATTCTAATCAGCGCCCTACCTTGCGACTCACTCGCTCACTCACTCTAACCCGCGCCGTACAGTGGGACTCACTCACTCACCCTAAGCCGCTTCCTACAGGGGGACTCACTCACTTAGTCACTCTAACCCACATCCTACAGTGGGACTCACTCACTCACTCACTGAAACACGCTTCCTACACTGGGACGCGCTTACTCACTCACATTGAAACACTTCTTATAGTGGGACTCACTCGCTCACTCTAACCCGCTTCCTACAGTGGGACTCACTCACTCACTCACTCATTCTAACCATTGTTATGGAGTGCGACTCACTCACTCACTCTAACCCACTTCCTACAGTGGGACTCACTTACTCACTCACTCTAAGCCGCTTCCTACAGTGGGACTCACTCACTTACTCACTCTAACCAGCTTCCTTCAATGGGACACACTCACTCACTCTAACCCGCTTCCTACAGTGGGACTCACTCACTCACTCATTCTAACCATTGCCCTGCTGTGCGACTCACTCACTCACTCTAACCCGCGCCCTACACTTGGACTCACTCACTCACTCACTCTTAGCCGCTTCCTACAGTGGGACTCAATCACTCACTCTAACCCGCTATCTACAGTGGGATTCACTCACTCTAACACTTTTCCTACAGTGGGACGCAATCACTCACTCTAACCCGCTTCCTATAGTGGGACTCACTCACTCACTCTTCTAACCATCGCCCTACAGTGCGACTCACTCACTCACTCTAACCCGCGCCCTACACGGCGACTCACTCACTCACTCACTCTAACCCGCGCCCTACAGTGCGACTCACTCACTCACTCTAACCCGCTTCCTACAGTGGGACTCACTCACTTAGTCACTCAAACCCACATCCCACAGTGGGACTCACTCACTCACTCACATCGAGCCGCTTCCTACAATGGGACTCATACACTCACTCACTGCAACCTGGGACCAACAGTGGGACTTACTCACTCACTCTAACCCGCTTCCTATAGTGGGACTCACTCACTCACTCATTCTAACCATCGCCCTACAGTGCGACTCTGTCACTCTCTCTAACCCGCGCCCTATACTGGGACTCACTCAGTCACTCACTCTAAGCCGCTTCCTACAGTGGGGCTCAATCACTCACTCTGACCCGCTTCCTAAAGTGGGACTCACTCACTCACTCTTACCCGCGCCCTACATTGGGACTCACTCACTCACTGTAACCCGCTTCCTAAAGGTGGACTCACTCACTCAATTTAACCCGTTTCCTACAGTGGGACATACTCATTCACTCTAACTCGCTTCCGACAGTGGGACTCACTCACTCATTCTAACCAGTGCCCTACAGTGCGACTCACTCACTCACTCACTCTAAACCGCGCTCTAAAATGGGACTCACTCACTCACTCTAACCCGCTTTCTACAGCGGGACTCACTCACTCAGTCAAATTGAGCCCCTTCCTACAGCGGGACTCACTCACTCACTCATTCTAACCAGCGCCCTACACTGGGACTCACTTACTCACTCTAACCCGCTTCCTACAGTGGGACTCAGTCACTCATTCTAACCCGCGCCCTACACTGGGACTCACTCACTCACTCACTCTAAACTGCGCAATAGAGTGGGACTCACTCACTCACTGACTCTAACCCGCTACCTACAGTGGGACTCACTCACTCACTCACTGAAGCACGCTTCCTACACTGGGACGGGCTCACTCACTCACAGTAAACCGCTTCTTACAGTGGGACTCACTCGCTCACTCTAACCCGCTTCCTACAATGGGGCTCACTCACTCATTCTAACCAGCAACCTACAGTGCGTCTCCCTCGCTCACTCAAACCCGCTTCCTACATTGGGACTCACTCACTCGCTCATTCTAACCATTGCTCTGGAGTGCGACTCACTCACTCACTCTAAACCGCGCCCTGCACTGGGACTCTCTCACTCACTCACTCTAAGCCGCTTCCTATAGTGGGACTCACTCACTCAGTCACTCTAACCCACATCCGACAGTGGGACTCACTCACTCACTCACTCTAACCCACTTCCTACAGTGGGACTCACTCACTCACTCATTCTAACCATCGCCCTACAGTGAACTCATTCACTCTCTCTAACCCACATCCTACAGTGGGACTCGCTCACTCACTCTGAGCCGCTTCCTACAGTGGGGCTCACTCACTCACTCACTGTGAACCGTGCCCTACAGTGGGACTCACTCACTCACTCTAACCTGCGCCCTAAACTGAAACTCTCTCACTTACTCTAACCCGCTTCCTAGAGCGGGACTCACTCACTCACTCACTCTTACCCACTTCCTACAGTGGGACTCACTCACTCCCTAACGTTGAGCCGCTTCCTAAGGTGCAACTCGTACACTCACTCCCTTCTACCTGCGCCCTACAGTGGGACTCACTCACTCACTCTAACCCGCTTCCTAAAGTGGGAATCACTCACTCACTCTAACCCTCTTCCTACAGTGGGACTCACTCACTCCCTCACTTTTAGCCGCTTCCTACAGTGGTACTCAGTCACTCACTCATTCTAAGCAGCGCCCTACACTGGGACTCAATCACTCACAGTAACCTGCTTTCTACAAGGGACACACTCACTCACTCACTCGTACCTGCGCACTACAGTGGAACCCACAAACTCACTCTAACCCTCTTCCTACAGTGGGACTCACTCGCTCACTCTAACCGGCTTCGTACAGTGGGACTCACTCACTCACCCACTTTGAGCTGCTTCCTACAGTGGTACTCAGTCACTCACTCATTCTAAGCAGCGCCTCACAGTGCCACTCACTCACTCACTCTAAGCCGCTTCCGACAGTGGGACTCACTCACTCTCTCACTGTAACTCGCACCCTACAGTGGGACTCACTCACTCACTTTAACCCATTTCCTAAAGTGGGACTCACCCAATCACTCACTCTAACCCGCGCCCTACAGTGGGACTGACTCACTCACTCACTGTAACCCGCGCCCTACAGTGGGACTCACTCACTCACTCTAACCCGCGCCCTACAGTGGGACTCAATCACTCACTCACTCTAATCCACTTCCTACAGTGGGACTCACTCACTCACCCATTCTGAGTTGTTTCCTACAGTGGGACTCACTCACTCACTCACTCACTCTAACCCGCCAACTACAGTGGCACTCACTCACTCACTAAAATCCGCGCCCTGACGAGCGAAGGGAAGCAAGCAGCCGACTCAATATGAGTGATAAAGCAAGCTTCGATATATTACGGCGCGATTATGTCTTATATACAGTTCCAGTTAATTATGCCTACAAATCATCTGCTGATTGGCTAAGCTCTAAAGGGTTACACTTTCATACGTCCTCCTATTTGCGGTTTCTGCGGATAGCTAGCTACATAGGTGTTTTTTTTCCTCTCTTGTCTACGCGAATTCCTCGAAGTTATTTACAACATTCGGCACAAGGTCAGCATGACCTTATCTCTCTTTCCTCTTTAGCAAGCCTGGTAATTTTTCATTTTTAGCAAGCCTGGTAATTTCCCACTGCGGCCTAGCTTGGTTCACTCCAGACTTATGTCAAAAGCTGTATCACACAGTCCTTCTATGGAACCGTGGCCGTTCTCTTTCATCCATTCTGCAACAATTCCCCCTTTTTCTTTTTGGACAAGGAAAACTGGTCCAGTTACACGCTCAAATAATTTTTGAATACAAGAGAGAGCACAGCTTAAACATACGAGTGCAATGATAACAATTATTACTATAAGCAACACCCTTTACAACAGCCCTTTTAGACTACCAGAAGACCGCCCTAATAATAGAGCACCATAACTTTGTCCATTAATTATCAGAGGTCCTCGGACACGAGTTGCGATTTTTTGTGGTCGGTTGTCAATTATTGTTGTATCTACTGCTGTTGCCAGGTCCAGGCCGAGGCTCCTTCGGGTGGCGGGTTGTAACACGGTGTCTGCCGATAAGAGTTGGTCATGTCTCCTGGAGGGGGTGTCGTGGAGGTGACAGGAGTCGCGATTAGAGTCGACGCGCTGCGGCTCCTTGCGCTCGGTTTCTCGTTTCCCGTCTGCCGACAGACGTTGGTGCTGTGGGTCCCTCGCTGACAATTTTGGCACCACACTTGACGTTGTCGACATCGGTCGTGGGTATGTCCTGGCTTCCCGCATCGATAGCAGGGGAAGTCTCGGCGCATGGTGGTTGCTGGCTTTGGGGGTGCGGTAGCCCCAGGGGGGCGCAGAGGCGCAAGCTCTGCAAAAGCCTGACTTTGGGCTTGCACTAAATCTCTCCCTACTGCTTGGATTGCTTCCACTAGCAAGGCCTGCTGACCTACTGGCACCCAACTCATTCGCTCTAGCATTGTTTCTACAGAAGAATCTAAGGGCAGGGTTACTAAAATGCCTTTGGTGTAACTGTTACTATTCTCCAGAATACACTGGCACAATAACGGCCTTTTCATAAAGTTAGGTATATCTGGTGGGCTCACTGTGGAGGCCTGACTCATTCACTGTACTACGTAACTGACTTAATATTTTCCAATCAAAGCCTCCCAGGTTCCCTGTCTTTGGTTAGCGTCATTCATCTGATACGTTACAGGGAAAGCTTGTGGGGGGTTGACTTGCTCAGCAATATCAAATATTCCCTGAGTAGCTGCTTCTTGTGCTATTTTTTGACAATCAATGTGCGTAGAACGCACCAGTTTGTTTACTGTATTTTTTTTGTTCCTTTTTTTTTTTTTTTTTAGAATTTTGTATTGTCTGCCCACTGCTATTTTCTTCCTCAGCAGCACTTTCGTCAGATGTGTCCCCGCCCTCTGGCCCCCCCGAGGCTACTTCGCCGGAGGGGGGGGCGGAGGATACGAAGGGTCTATAGGTGGTACAGTGGGCTCTATAGGTGGTACAGAGAGCACTGTTTGTGATAAAGGGGGTATTGGAATGTAATTTTCACATGGCATAATTTTTCCTGCATTAGGATCTGCGCTTGCAAGTCGGCTTGTTACTGCTGCAGCAAGGCGCTTTTCTGCTTGATATCTTTTTACACAATTAGTTACTTCATGCCATGATTTCATCAATTTTTTTGCTGCCTTATCATCATCTATTACTAAATCCCATAAACAATCCCCATAATTACGCCATTCTTCTACTTCAAACATATGCTCAGGATCTGCAAAATATCCTTTTGCTTCACCTAATACAATTAACCCAGCCAGATCTTTTAAAGGGCCTACTCCCCGCTTTTCTAAAAAGCATTGTAAAAGTGCTAGCGCTACCTCTTTTTCCATTGTGCACTCGTTAAAGTCCTCTTTGTTGCAGCCTTTTCCCTTGGGTAGCAGCTCACGGACGGCGAACCCCTTCTTTAATTATCCTGGGCTCAAGCACGGATCGGGTACGATGCCAGCATCAGCCGATCTTCTGCTCTCTGGTCGCTGCTACCAGTGCTTCTCCGTCCTCGCTGTCCGGTGAAGAACAAGGTTGGGTGTCCCTGTTCGGGCGCCACTTTGATGAGTGAGGGGAAGCAAGCAGCCGACTCACTATGAGTGATAAAGCAAGCTTCGATATATTACGGCGCGATTATGTCTTATATACAGTTCCAGTAAATTATGCCTACAAATCATCTGCTGCTTGGCTAAGCTCTAAAGGGTTACACTTTCATACGTCCTCCTATTTGCGGTTTCTGCGGATAGCTAGCTACATAGATTTTTTTTTCCTCTCTTGTCTACGCGAATTCCTCGAAGTTATTTACAACATTAGGCACAAGGTCAGCATGACCTTATCTCTCTTCCCTCTTTAGCAAGCCTGGTAATTTTCCATTTTCAGCAAGCCTGGTAATTTTTCATTTTTAGCAAGCCTGGTAATTTCCCACTGCGGCCTAGCTTGGTTCACTGCAGACTTATGTCAAAAGCTGTATCACACAGTCCTTCTATGGAACCGTGGCTGTTCTCTTTCATCCATTCTGCAACAGCGCCCTACAGTGGGACTTATTCACTCACTCTAACCCACTTCCTGCTGTGGGACAAACTCACTCACCCACTATGAATTGCTTCCTACAGTGGGACTCACTCAGTCAATATCTCTAACCCGTTTCCTACAGTGGGACTCACTCACTCACTCACTTTGAGCCGCTTCCTACAGTGGGACTCAGTCACTCACTCATTCTAAGCAGCACTCTACAGTGGGACTCACTCACTCACTCACTCTAACCCGCTTCCTACAGTGGGACTCACTCCCTCACTCACTCTAACCCACTTCCTACAGTGGGACTCACTCACTCACTCACTCTAACCCACTTCCGACAGTGGGACTCACTCACTCACTCACTCTAACCCGTTTCAACAGTGGGACGCACTCACTCACACTAACCCGCTTCCTACAGCGGGACTCATTCACTCACTCTAACCCGCTTCCAACAGTGGGACTCACATACACAACCACTCTAACCCGCTTCCTACAGTGGGAAACTCTCACTCACTCTAACTCGCGCCCTAAAGTGGGACTCACTCACTCACACACTCTGAGTTGCTTCCTACAGTGGGACTCACTCACTCACTCACTTTGAGGCGCTTCCTACAGTGGGACTCACTCACTCACTCATTCTAACCCGCTTCCTACAGTGGGACTCACTCAGTCTCTCACTCTAACCCGCTTCCTACAGCGGGACTCACTCACTCACTCACTCTAACGCTCTTCCGACTGTTTGACTCACTCGCACGCTCACTCTAACATGCATCCTACAGTGGGACTCACTCACTCACCCTAAATCGCTTCATACAGTGGGACTCACCCACTCACTCTAACCCGTTTCCGACAGTGGGACTCACTCATTCACCCACTCTAACCGGCGCCCCACAGTGGGACTCACACACTCCCTCAGCCTAAACTTCTTCCTGCAGTGGGACTCACTCACTCACTCACTCTAAGCCGGTTCCTATAGTGTGACTCACTCACTCACCCACTCTAACCAGTGCCCTACAGTGGGACTCACACACTCCCTCAGTCTAAACTTCTTCCTACAGTGGGACTCACTCACACACTGTCTCTAACCCGCTTCCTACAGTGGGACTCATTCACTCACTCACTCTAACCCGCTAACTACAGTGGCACTCACTCACTCACTAAAATCCGCGCCCTGATGAGCGAAGGGAAGCAAGCAGCCGACTCAATATGAGTGATAAAGCAAACTTCGATATATTACGGCGCGATTATGTCTTATATACAGTTCCAGTTAATTATGCCTACAAATCATCTGCTGATTGGCTAAGCTCTAAAGGGTTACACTTTCATACGTCCTCCTATTTGCGGTTTCTGTGGATAGCTAGCTACATAGATTTTTTTTTCCTCTCTTGTCTACGCGAATTCCTCGAAGTTATTTACAACATTAGGCACAAGGTCAGCATGACCTTATCTCTCTTCCCACATTAGCAAGCCTGGTAATTTTTCATTTTTAGAAAGCCTGGTAATTTCTGACTGCGGCCTAGCTTGGTTCACTCCAGACTTATGTCAAAAGCTGTATCACACAGTCCTTCTATGGAACCGTGGCTGTTCTCTTTCATCCATTCTGCAACAGCGCCCTACAGTGGGACTCACTCACTCACTCACTCTAACCCACTTCCTGCTGTGGGACACACTCACTCACCCACTCTGAATTGCTTCCTACAGTGGGACTCACTCACTCACTCTAACCCGTTTCAACAGTGGGACTCACTCACACAACCACTCTAACCCGCTTCCTACATAGGGAAACACTCATTCACTCTATCTCGCGCCATAAAGTGGGACTCACTCACTGACACATTCTGAGTTGCTTCCTACAGTGGGACTCACTCACTCACTCTAAACCGCTTCCTACAGTGGGTCTCAGTCACTCACTCACAGTAACCCGCTTCCGACAGTGGGACTCACTCACTCACTAATTCTCGCCTGCTCCCTACAGTGCGACTCACTCACTCACTCACTCTAACCCACTCCCTACAGTGGGACTCACTCACTCACTCAATCTAAGCCGTTTCCTATAGTGGGACTCACTCACTCACTCTAACCCACTTCCTACAGTGGGACTCACTCACTCACTCACTCTAACCCACTTCCTGCAGTGGGACACAATCACTCACCCACTCTAAATTGCTTCCTACAGTGGGACTCACTCAGTCTCTCACTCTAACCCGCTTCCTGCAGTGGGACTCACTCACTCACTCTAAGCCGCTTACTACAGTGGGTCTCAGTCACTCACTCACAGTAACCCGCTTCCGACAGTGGGACTCACTCACTCACTAATTCTCGCCTGCTCCCTACAGTGCGACTCATTCACTCACTCACTCTAACCCACTCCCTACAGTGGGACTCACTCACTCACTCAATCTAAGCCGTTTCCTATAGTGGGACTCACTCACTCACTCTAACCCACTTCCTACAGTGGGACTCACTCACTCACTCACTCTAACCCACTTCCTGCAGTGGGACACAATCACTCACCCACTCTAAATTGCTTCCTACAGTGGGACTCACTCAGTCTCTCACTCTAACCCGCTTCCTGCAGTGGGACTCACTCACTCACTCTAAGCCGCTTACTACAGTGGGACTCACTCTAAGCTGCTTCCTACAGTGGGACTCACTCACTCACTCTAAACCGCTTCCTACAGTGGGTCTCAGTCACTCACTCACAGTAACCCGCTTCCGACAGTGGGACTCACTCACTCACTAATTCTCGCCTGCTCCCTACAGTGCGACTCATTCACTCACTCACTCTAACCCACTCCCTACAGTGGGACTCACTCACTCACTCAATCTAAGCCGTTTCCTATAGTGGGACTCACTCACTCACTCTAACCCACTTCCTACAGTGGGACTCACTCACTCACTCACTCTAACCCACTTCCTGCAGTGGGACACAATCACTCACCCACTCTAAATTGCTTCCTACAGTGGGACTCACTCAGTCTCTCACTCTAACCCGCTTCCTGCAGTGGGACTCACTCACTCACTCTAAGCCGCTTACTACAGTGGGACTCACTCTAAGCTGCTTACTACAGTGGGACTTACTCACACACTCACTCTAACCTTTTTCAACAGTGGGACGCACTCACTCAGTCTAACCCGTTTCCTACATTGGGACTTACTCGCTCCCCCACTCTGAGCTACTTCTTACAGTAGGATTCAATTAGTCACTCACTCTGGGCTGCTTCCTACAGTGGGACTCACTCACACAACCCCTCTAACCCGCTTCATACAGTGGGAAACACTCACTCACTCTAGCTCGCTTCGTTCAGTGGGTCTCACTCACTCACTCACGCTACCCCGCTTCCTACAGTGGGACTCAGTCACTCAGTCACAGTAACCCGCTTCCTACAGTTGGACTCACTCACTCTCTAACTCTATCCCACTTGCTACAGTGGGACTCACTCTCTCACTCACTCTAACCCACTTCCTACAGAGGGACTCACTCACTCACTCTAACCCACTCCCTACAGTGGGACTCACTCTCTCACTCACTCTAACCCACTTCCTACAGCGGGACTCACTCACTCACTCTAACCCACTTCCTACAGTGGGACTCACTCACTCACTCACTCTAACCCACTTCCTACAGTGGGACTCACTCACTGACTCACTCTAACCCACTTCCTACAGCGGGACTCACTCACTCACTGACTCTAACCCACTTCCTACAGTGGGACTCACTCAGTCACTCACTCTAACACACTTCCTACAGTGGGACACACTCACTCACTCACTTTGAGCTGCTTCCTACAGTGGACTCATACATTCACTCACTTTAACCTGCGCTTTGCAGTGGTACTCACTCTCTCACTCAAACCCGCTTCCTACTGTGGGACTCACTCACTCACTCACTCTGAACCGAGCCCTGCACTAGGAGTCACTCACTCTAACCTGCTTCCTACAGCGGGACTCACTCACTCTCTCACTCTAACCCGCTTCCTAGAGCGGGACTCACTCAGTTACTCATTCTAACCCGCTTCCTACAGTGGGACTCACTCACTAACCCTAACCCGTTTCCTACAGTGGGACACAATCACTCACGCACTCTAACCCACTTCCGACAGTGGGACTCACTCACTCACCCACTCTAACCTGTTTCATACAGTGGGACGCACTCACTCACTGTAACCCGCTTCCTACATTGGGACTCACTCCCTCACTCACTCTAACCCACTTCCTACAGTGGGACTCACTCACTCACTCACTCTAACCCACTTCCTACAGTCGGACTCACTCACTCACTCACTCTAACCCGTTTCCTACAGTGGCACTCGCTCACTCACTCACTCTACCCCGCTTCCTGCAGTGGGAATCACTCACTCACTCTAACCCCTTTCCTACAGTGGGACGCACACACTCACTCGAACCCGCTCCCTACAGCGGGATTCACTCACACACTCACTATAACTCGCTTCCTACAGTGGGACGCACTCACTCACTCACTCTAACCCGCTAACTATAGTGGGACTCACTCACTCACTCACTCTAACCCACTTCCTGCAGTGGGACACACTCACTCACCCACTCTGAATTGCTTCCTACAGTGGGACGCACTTACTCACTCTATCCCGCTTCCTACATTGGGACTCACTCACACACTCACTCTAATTCGTGACCTACAGTGGGACTCACTCACTCACTAACTCTAACCCACTTCCTACAGTGGGACTCACTCAGTCACTCACTCTAACCCACTTCCTACAGCGGGACTCACTCACTCACTCTAACCCACTTCCTACAGTGGGACACACTCACTCACTCACTCAAAGCCATTTCCTAGAGTGGGACTCACTCACTCACTCACTCTAACCCGCTTTCTACAGTGGGACTCACTCACACAAACACTCTAACACAGTGGGACTCACTCACTCACTCACTCTAACCCACTTCCTACAGCGGGACTCACTCAGTCACTCTAACCCACTTCCTACAGTGGGACTCACTCACTCACTCACTCTAAGCCGTTTTCTATAGTGGGACTTACACACTCACTCACTCTAACCCGCTTCCTACCGTGGGAGTCACTCACTCACTCTGAACCTAGCCCCGTACTAGGAGTCACTCACTCTAACCTGCTTCCTACAGCGGGACTCACTCACTCTCTCACTCTAACCCGCTTCCTAGAGCGGGACTCACTCACTCACTCATTCTAACCCACTTCCTACAGTGGGACTCACTCACTAACCCTAACCCGTTTCCTACAGTGGGACACAATCACTCACGCACTCTAACCCACTTCCAACAGTGGGACTCACTCACTCACCCACTCTGAATTGCTTCCTAAAGTGGGACGCACTTACTCACTCTATCCCGCTTCCTACATTGGGACTCACTCACTCACTCACTCTAATTCGTGACCTACAGTGGGACTCACTCCTTCACTAACTCTAACCCACTTCCTACAGTGGGACTCACTCACTCACTCACTCTAACCCACTTCCTACAGTGGGACTCACTCACTCACTCACTCTAACCCGTTTCATACAGTGGGACGCACTCACTCACTCTAATCCGCTTCCTACACTGGGACTTACTCACTCACTCACTCTAACCCGTTTCCTACAGTGGCACTCGCTCACTCACTCACTCTACCCCGCTTTCTGCAGTGGGAATCACTCACTCACTCTAACCCGTTTCCTACAGTGGGACGCACACACTCACTCGAACCCGCTCCCTACAGCGGGACTCACTCACACACTCACTCTAACCCGCTAACTATAGTGGGACTCACTCACTCACTCACTCTAACCCACTTCCTGCAGTGGGACACACTCACTCACCCACTCTGAATTGCTTCCTACAGTGGGACGCACTTACTCACTCTATCCCGCTTCCTACATTGGGACTCACTCACTCACTCACTCTAATTCGTGACCTACAGTGGGACTCACTCCCTCACTAACTCTAACCCACTTCCTACAGTGGGACTCACTCAGTCGCTCACTCTAACCCACTTCCTACAGTGGGACTCACTCAGTCACTCACTCTAACACACTTCCTACAGTGGGACACACTCACTCACTCACTTTGAGCTGCTTCCTACAGTGGACTCATACATTCACTCACTTTAACCTGCGCTTTGCAGTGGTACTCACTCTCTCACTCAAACCCGCTTCCTACTGTGGGACTCACTCACTCACTCACTCTGAACCGAGCCCTGCACTAGGAGTCACTCACTCTAACCTGCTTCCTACAGCGGGACTCACTCACTCTCTCACTCTAACCCGCTTCCTAGAGCGGGACTCACTCAGTTACTCATTCTAACCCGCTTCCTACAGTGGGACTCACTCACTAACCCTAACCCGTTTCCTACAGTGGGACACAATCACTCACGCACTCTAACCCACTTCCGACAGTGGGACTCACTCACTCACCCACTCTAACCTGTTTCATACAGTGGGACGCACTCACTCACTGTAACCCGCTTCCTACATTGGGACTCACTCCCTCACTCACTCTAACCCACTTCCTACAGTGGGACTCACTCACTCACTCACTCTAACCCACTTCCTACAGTCGGACTCACTCACTCACTCACTCTAACCCGTTTCCTACAGTGGCACTCGCTCACTCACTCACTCTACCCCGCTTCCTGCAGTGGGAATCACTCACTCACTCTAACCCGTTTCCTACAGTGGGACGCACACACTCACTCGAACCCGCTCCCTACAGCGGGATTCACTCACACACTCACTATAACTCGCTTCCTACAGTGGGACGCACTCACTCACTCACTCTAACCCGCTAACTATAGTGGGACTCACTCACTCACTCACTCTAACCCACTTCCTGCAGTGGGACACACTCACTCACCCACTCTGAATTGCTTCCTACAGTGGGACGCACTTACTCACTCTATCCCGCTTCCTACATTGGGACTCACTCACACACTCACTCTAATTCGTGACCTACAGTGGGACTCACTCACTCACTAACTCTAACCCACTTCCTACAGTGGGACTCACTCAGTCACTCACTCTAACCCACTTCCTACAGCGGGACTCACTCACTCACTCTAACCCACTTCCTACAGTGGGACACACTCACTCACTCACTCAAAGCCATTTCCTAGAGTGGGACTCACTCACTCACTCACTCTAACCCGCTTTCTACAGTGGGACTCACTCACACAAACACTCTAACACAGTGGGACTCACTCACTCACTCACTCTAACCCACTTCCTACAGCGGGACTCACTCAGTCACTCTAACCCACTTCCTACAGTGGGACTCACTCACTCACTCACTCTAAGCCGTTTTCTATAGTGGGACTTACACACTCACTCACTCTAACCCGCTTCCTACCGTGGGAGTCACTCACTCACTCTGAACCTAGCCCCGTACTAGGAGTCACTCACTCTAACCTGCTTCCTACAGCGGGACTCACTCACTCTCTCACTCTAACCCGCTTCCTAGAGCGGGACTCACTCACTCACTCATTCTAACCCACTTCCTACAGTGGGACTCACTCACTAACCCTAACCCGTTTCCTACAGTGGGACACAATCACTCACGCACTCTAACCCACTTCCAACAGTGGGACTCACTCACTCACCCACTCTGAATTGCTTCCTAAAGTGGGACGCACTTACTCACTCTATCCCGCTTCCTACATTGGGACTCACTCACTCACTCACTCTAATTCGTGACCTACAGTGGGACTCACTCCTTCACTAACTCTAACCCACTTCCTACAGTGGGACTCACTCACTCACTCACTCTAACCCACTTCCTACAGTGGGACTCACTCACTCACTCACTCTAACCCGTTTCATACAGTGGGACGCACTCACTCACTCTAATCCGCTTCCTACACTGGGACTTACTCACTCACTCACTCTAACCCGTTTCCTACAGTGGCACTCGCTCACTCACTCACTCTACCCCGCTTTCTGCAGTGGGAATCACTCACTCACTCTAACCCGTTTCCTACAGTGGGACGCACACACTCACTCGAACCCGCTCCCTACAGCGGGACTCACTCACACACTCACTCTAACCCGCGTCCTACAGTGGGACTCACTCACTCACTTTAACCTGTTTCCTACAGTGGGACGCACTCCCTCACTCTAACCCATATCCTAGAGTGGGACGCACTCACTCACTGTAATCCGCTTTCTACAGTGGGACTCACTCACTCACTGTAACCCGTTTCCTACAGTGGGACTCACTCAGTCACTAAATCTATGCTGCTTCCTGCAGTGGGAATTACTCACTCACTCTAACCCGCTTCCTACATTGGGACTCACACACTCTCCCACTCTGAGCTACTTCCTACAGTGGGACTCACTCACTCACCCACTCTGAATTGCTTCCTACAGTGGGAGTCACTCACTCACTCTTACCCTCTTCCTACAGTGGGACTCACTCACTCACTCTAACCCATATCCTACAGTGGGACGCACTCACTCACTCTAACTCGCTTCCTACACTGGGACTCGCTCACTCGCTCACTCTAACCCTCTTCCTGCAGTGAGACTCACTCACTCAGTCTAACCCGTTTCCTACATTGGGACTTACTCACTCCCCCACTCTGAGCTACTTCTTACAGTGGGACTCAATCACTCACTCACTCTGAGCTGCTTCCTACGGTGGGACTCACTCACATAGTCACTCGAACCCGTTTCAACAGTGGGACGCACTCACTCACTCTAATCCGCTTCCTACAGTGGGACTTACTCACTCACTCACTCACTGTAACCAACTTCCTACAATGGGACTCACTCACTCACTCACTCACTCTAACCCACTTCCTACAGCGGGACTCACTCACTCACTCACTCTAATCCGTTTCCTACATTGGGACTTACTCACTCCCCCACTCTGAGCTACTTCTTAAAGTGGGACTCAGTCACTCACTCACTCTGAGCTGCTTTCTACAGTGGGTCTCACTCAATCACGGTAACCTCTTTCAACAGTGGGACGCACTCACTCAGTCTAACCCGCTTTCAACAGTGGGGCTCACTCACACAACCACTCTAACCCGCTTCCTACAGTGGGAAACACTCACTCACTCTAACTCGTGACCTACAGTGGCACTCATTCACTCATTCACTCTAACCCACTTCCTACAGTGGGACTCACTCAGTCACTCACTCTAACCCGTTTCCTATAGAGGGACTCACTCACTCACTCACTCTAACCTGCTTCCTACAGTGAGACACACTCACTCACTCTACCCCGCTTCCTGCAGTGGGAATCACTCACTCACAAACTCTAACCCGCTTCCTGCAGTGGGAATCACTCACTTACTGACTCTAAGCGGCTTCCTACAGCGGGACTCACTCACTCACTCTTACGCGCTTCCTGCAGTGAGACTCACTCACTCACTGTAACCCGTTAACTACATTGGGACTTACTCACTCCCCCACTCTGAGCTACTTCTTACAGTGGGACTCAATCGCTCACTCACTCTGAGCCGTTTCCTACAGTGGGACTAACTCACACAGTCACTCTAACCCGTTTCAACAGTGGGACACACTCACTCACTCTAACCCGCTTTCAACAGTGGGACTCACTCACACAACCACTCTAACCCGCTTCCTACCGTGGGAAACACTCACTCACTCTAACTCGTGCCCTAAAGTGGGACTCACTCACTCACACACTCTGAGTTGCTTCCCACAGTGGGTCTCTCTCACTCACTCACTCTAACCAGCATCCTACAGTGGGGCTCAGTCACACACTCACAGTAACCAGCTTCCTAAAGTGGGACTCACTCACTCACACTGTCTAACGCACTTCCTACTGTTTGAGTCACTCACACACTCACTCTATACCTGCATCCTAATGGGACTAACTCACTCACCCTAAATCGCTTCCTACAGTGGGACTCACTCACTCACTCTAACCCGTTTCCTACAGTGGGACACACTCACTCACTCACTCTAACCCACTTCCTACAGTGGGACTCACTCACTCACCCACTCTGAGTTACTTCCTACGGTGGGACTCACTCACTCACTCACTTTGAGCCGCTTCCTACAGTGGGACTCATACAATCGCTCACTCTAACTGGCGCCCTACAGTGGGACTCACACACTCTCTCAGTCTAAACTGCTTCCTACAGTGGGACTCACTCGCTCACTCACTCTAACCTACTTCCCACAGTGGGACTCACCCACTCACTCTAACCTTTTTCAACAGTGGGATGCACTCACTCACTCTAACCCACTTCCTACAGCGGGACTCACTGACTCACTCCCTCACTCTAACCCGTTTCCTACAGTGGGACTCACTCACTCACTCACTCTAACCCGCTTCCTGCAGTGGGAATCACTCACTCACTCACTCTAACTCGCTTCCTACTGTGGGACACACTCACTCACTCTAACCCGCTTCCTGCAGTGAGACTCACTCACTCACTCTAACCCGTTTCCTACATTGCGACTTACTCACTCCCCCACTCTGAGCTACTTCTTACAGTAGGATTCAATCAGTCACTCACTCTGGGCTGCTTCCTACAGTGGGACACACTCACACAGTCACTCTAACCCGCTTTCAACAGTGGGACGCACTCACTCACTCTAACCCGCTTCCTATAGTGGGACTCACTCACTCACTCTAACCAGCTTTCAACCGTGGGGCTCACTCACAGAAACACTCTAACCCGCTTCTACAGTGGGAAACACTCACTCACTCACTCTAAGCCGCTTCCTACAGTGGGACTCACTCACTCACTCTAACCCACTTCCTAGAGTGGGACTCACTCACTCACTCACTCTAAGCCGTTTCCTACAGCGGGACTCACTCACTCACTCACTCTAACCCGCTTCCTACAGTGGGACACACTCACTCACTCACTCTAACCCACTTCCGACAGTGGGAATCACTCATTCACCCACTGTGAGTTGCTTCCTACGGTGGGACTCACTCACTCACTCACTCACTTTGAGCCGCTTCCTACAGTGGTACTCATACAATCGCTCAATCTAACTGGCGCCCTTCGGTGGGACTCACACACTCACTCACTCTAACCTGCTTCCCACAGTGGGACTCACTATCTCACTCTAACCTGTTTCAACAGTGGGACGCACTCACTCACTCTAACCGACTTCCTACAGTGGGATTAACTCACTCACTCACTCTAACCGACTTCCTACAGCGGGACTCACTCACTCACTCACTCCAAGCCGTTTCTAATAGTGGGACTCACTCATTCACTCACTCTAACCCGCTTCCTTCAGTGAGACACACTCACTCACTCGACCCCGCTTCCTGCAGTGGGTATCACTCACTCTAACCCACTTCTTACAGTGGGACTCACTCACTCACTCTAACCCACTTCCTACAGTGGGAATCACTCACTCACTCACTCCAAGCAGCTTCCTACAGTGGACTCACTCACTCACTCACTCTAACCCACTTCCGACAGTGGGACTCACTCACTCACCCACTCTAAGTTGATTCCTACGGTGGGACTCACTCACTCACTCACTTTCAGCTCATTCCTAAAGTAGGACTCATACACTCGCTCACTCTAACCGGCTCTCTACAGTGGGACTCACACACTCTCTCAGTCTAAACTGCTTCCTACAGTGGGACTCAGTCACTCACTCACTCTAAACTGCTTCCCACAGTGGGACACACTCACTCACTCTAAACTGTTTCAGCAGCGGGACTCACTCACTCACTATAACCCGCTTCCTACATTGGGATACACTCACTCACTCACTCTAACCCACTTCCTACTATGGGACTTACTCACTCACTCACGCTAACCCGCTTCCTACAGTGGGAAACACTCACTCACTCTAACCCGCGTCCTACAGTGGGACTCACTCACTCACTTTAACCCGTTTCCTACAGTGGGAAACACTCACTCACTCTAATCCACTTCCTACAGTGGGACGCACTCACTCGTTCTAAGCCGTTTCCTGTAGTGGGACTCACTCACTCACTCACTTTAACCCCTTTCATACAGTGGGACGCACTCATTCACTCTAATCCGCTTCCTACAGTGGGACTCACTCACTCTCTCACTCTAACCCGCTTCCTGCAGTGGGAATCACTCACTTACTCACTCTAAGCAGCTTCCTACAGTGGGACTCACTCACTCACTCACTCTAACTCTCTTCGTACAGTGGGACACACTCACTCACTCATTCTAACCCACTTCCGACAGTGGGACTCACTCACTCACCCACTCTAAGTTGCTTCCTACGGTGGGACTCACTCACTCACTCACTTTCAGCTAATTCCTACAGTGGGAATCATACACTCGCTCAATTTAACCGGCTCCCTACATTGGGACTCACACACTCTCTCAGTCTAAACTGCTTCCTACAGTGGGACTCTGTCACTCACTCACTCTAAATTGTTTCCCAAAATGGGACTCACTCACTCACTCACTCTAACCTGTTTCAACAGTGGGACGCACTCACTCACTCTAACCCACTTCCTACAGTGGGACTCACTCACTCACTCACTCTAACCCGTTTCCTACATTGGGAAACACTCACTCACTCTAACCCGCGTCCTACAGTGGGACTCAGTCACTCACTCACAGTAACCCGTTTCCTACAGTGGGACTCACTCACTCACTCATTCACACCTGCTCCGTATAGTGCGACTCACTCACTCACACACTCTAACCCACTTCCTACTTTGGGACTCACTCACTTACTCACTCTAACCCGCTGCCTACAGTGGGACTCACTCACTCTAACCCACTTCCTACAGCGGGACTCACTCAGTCACTCTAACCCACTTCCTACGGTGGGACTCACTCACTCACTCACTCTAACCCGCTTCCTACAGTGAGACACACTCACTAACCCTACCCCGCTTCCTGTAGTGGAAATCACTCACTCACTCTAACACGTTTCCTACAGTGGGACGCACTCACTCACTCTAACCCGCTTCCTACAGTAGGACTCACTCACTCACAAACTCTAACCCGCTTCCTGCAGTGGGAATCACTCACTCACTCTAACCCGTTTCCTACACTGAGACTTACTCGCTCCCCCACTCTGAGCTACTTCTTACAGTGGGATTCAATCAGTCACTCACTCTGGGCTGCTTCCTACAGTGGGACTCACTCACACCGTCATTCTAACCCGTTTCAATACTGGGACGCACTCACTCACTCTTACCCTCTTCCTACAGTGGGACTCACTCACTCACTCTAACCCGCTTTCAACAGTGGGACTCACTCACACAAACACTCTAACCCGCTTCCTACAGGGGGGAAACACTCACTCACTCTAACTCATGCCCTAAAGTGGGACTCACTCACTCACACACTCTGAGTTGCTTCCTACAGTGGGTCGCACTCACTCACTCACTCTAACCCGCTTCCTACAGTGGGACTCAATCACTCACTCACAGTAACCCGCTTCCTACAGTGGGACTCACTCACTCACTCATTCTCACCTGCTCCGTGTAGTGCGACTCACTCGCTCACTCACTCTAACACACATCCTACAGTGGGACTCACTCACTCACTCACTCTGAACCGAGCCCTACACTAGGAGTCACTCACTCTAACCTGCTTCCTACAGCGGGACTCACTCACTCTCTCACTCTAACCCGCTTACTACAGCGGGACTCACTCAGATTCTCACTCTAACACGATTCCTACAGTGGGACTTACTCACTAACCCTAACCCATTTCCTACAGTGGGACACAATCACACACTCACTCTAACCCACTTCCGACAGTGGGACTCACTCACTCACCCACTCTAAGTTGCTTCCTACGGTGGGACTCACTCACTAACTCACTTTCAGCTAATTCCTACAGTGGGACTCATACACTCGCTCAGTCTAACCGGCGCCCTACAGTGGGACTCACACAGTCTCCCAGTCTAAACTGCTTCCTACAGTGGGACTCAGTCTCTCACTCACTCTAACCCGCGTCCTACAGTGGGACTCACTCACTCACTTTAACCCGTTTCATACAGTGGGACGCACTCACTCACCTTACCCTCTTCCTACAGTGGGACTCAGTCACTCACTCTAACCCATATCCTACAGTGGGACGCACTCACTCACACTAACTCGCTTCCTACAGTGGGACTTACTCACTCACTCACTCTAACCCTCTTCCTGCAGTGAGACTCACTCACTGAGTCTAACCCGTTTCCTACATTGGGACTTACTCGCTCCCCCACTCTGAGCTACTTCTTACAGTAGGATTCAATCAGTCACTCACTCTGGGCTGCTTCCTACAGCTGGACTCACTCACTCACTCACTCTAACCCGCTTTCAAAGTGGGAAACACTCACTCACTCTTACCCTCTACCTATAGTGGGACTCACTCACTCACTATAACCCGCTTTCAACCGTGGGACTCACTCACACAAACACTCTAACCCGCTTCCTACAGTGGGACTCACTCACTCACTTCACTCTGAACCGAGCCCTACACTAGGAGTCACTCACTCTAACCTGCTTCCTACAGCGGGACTCACTCACTCTCTCACTCTAACCAGCTTCCTACAGCGGGACTCACTCAGTTACTCACTCTAACCCGTTTCCTATAGTGGGACTCACTCACTAACCCTAACCCATTTCTTACAGTGGGACACACTCACTCACTCACTCTAACCCACTTCCGACAGTGGTGCTCACTCACCACCCACTCTAAGTTGCTTCCTACGGTGGGACTCACTCACTCACTCACTTTCAGCTAATTCGTACAGTGGGACTCATACACTCGCTCACTCTAACCGGCGCCCTACAGTGGGACTCAGTCACTCACAAGCTCTAACCCGCTTCCTGCAGTGGGAATCACTCATTTACTCACTCTAAGCATCTTCCTACAGCGGGACTCACTCACTCACTCTTACGCGCTTCCTGCAGTGAGACTCACTCACTCACTGTAACCCGTTTCCTACATTGGGACTTACTCACTCCCCCACTCTGAGCTACTTCTTACAGTGGGACTCAATCACTCACTCACTCTGAGCTGCTTCCTACGGTGGGACTCACTCACATAGTCACTCTAACCCGTTTCAACAGTGGGACACACTCACTCACTCTAACACGCTTTCAACGGTGGGACTCACTCACACAACCACTCTAACCCGCTTCCTACATTGGGAAACACTCACTCATTCTAACTCGCGCCCTAAAGTGGGACTCACTCACTCACACACTCTGAGTTGCTTCCCACAGTGGGTCTCTCTCACTCACTCACTCTAACCAGCTTCCTACAGTGGGGCTCAGTCACTCACTCACAGTAACCCACTTCCTACAATGGGACTCACTCACTCATTTTGAGCTGCTTCCTACAGTGGACTCATACATTCACTCACTCTAAACTGCGCTTTGCAGTGGTACTCACTCACTCACTCAAACCCACTTCCTGCAGTGGAACACACTCACTCACCCACTCTGAATTGCTTCCTACAGTGGGACGCACTCACTCACTCTAACCCGCTTCCTACAGTGGGACTCACTCACTGTCTAACTCTAACCCACTTACTACAGCGGGACTCACTCACTCTCTCACTCTAACCCGCTTCCAGCAGTGGGACTCACTAGCACTAACCCGCTTCCCACAGTGGGACTCACTCAATCACTCTAATCCGCTTCCTACAGTGGGACTCGCTCACTCTCTCACTCTAACTCGAGACCTACAGTGGGACTCACTCAATCACTGTAACCTGTTTCAATAGTGGGGCGCACTCACTCAGTCTAACCCGCTTTCAACACTGGGACTCACTCACACAACCACTCTAACCCACTTCCTACAGTGGGAAACACTCACTCACACTAACTTGTGACCTACAGTGGGACTCTTTCACTCATTCACTCTAACCCACTTCCTACAGTGGGACTCACTCACTCACTCACTCTAAGCCGTTTCCTATAGAGGGACTCACTCACTCACTCACTCTAACCTGCTTCCTACAGTGAGACACGCTCACTCACTCTACCCCGCTTCCTGCAGTGGGAATCACTCACTCACTCACTCTAACCCAATTCCTACAGTGGGAATCACTCACTTACTGACTCTAAGCGGCTTCCTACAGCGGGACTCACTCGCTCACTCTTACGCGCTTCCTGCAGTGAGACTCACTCACTCACTGTAACCCGTTTCCTACATTGGGACTTACTCACTCCCCCACTCTGAGCTACTTCTTACAGTGGGACTCAATCACTCACTCACTCTGAGCTGCTTCCTACGGTGGGACTCACTCACATAGTCACTCTAACCCGTTTCAACAGTGGGACACACTCACTCACTCTAACACGCTTTCAACAGAGGGACTCACTCACACAACCACTAGAACCCGCTTCCTACAGTGGGAAACACTCACTCACTCACTCTAACCCGCTTCCTACAGTGGGACTCAGTCACTCACTCACAGTAACCCGCTTCCTACTGTGGGACTCTCACTTACTCATTCTCACCTGCTCCGTATAGTGCGACTCACTCACTCCCTCATTCTAACCCACTTCCTATAGTGGGACTCAGTCACTTACTCACTGTAAGCCGCTTCCTACAGTGGGACTCACTCGCTCACTCACTCTAACCCACTTCCTACAGCGGGACTCACTCGCTCACTCTAACCCACTTCCTACAGTGGGACTCACTCACTCACTCACTCTAACCCACTTCCTACAGCGGGACTCACTCACTCACTCACTCTAACCCGCTTCCTACAGTGGGACACACTCACTCACTCACTCTAACACACTTCCTACTGTGGGACTTACTCACTCGCTCACGCTAACCCGCTTCCAACAGTGGGAAACACTCACTCACTATAACCCGCGTCCTACAGTGGGACTCACTCACTCAATTTAACCCGTTTCCTACAGTGGGAAACACACACTCACTCTAATCCGCTTCCTACAGTGGGACGCACTCACTCGTTCTAAGCCGTTTCCTGTAGTGGGACTCACTCACTCACACACTTTAACTTGTTTCATACAGTGGGACGCACTCATTCACTCTAATCCGCTTCCTACAGTGGAACTCACTCACTCTCTCACTCTAACCCGCTTCCTGCAGTGGGAATCACTCACTTACTCGCTCTAAGCAGCTTCCTACAGTGGGACTCACTCACTCACTCACTCTAACTCGCTTCGTACAGTGGGACACACTCACTGACTCACTCTAACCCACTTCCGACAGTGGGACTCACTCACTCACCTACTCTAAGTTGCTTCCTACGGTGGGACTCACTCACTCACTCACTTTCAGTTAATTCTTACAGTGGGAATCATACACTCGCTCACTCTAACCAGCTCCCTACAGTGGGACTCACACACTCTCTCAGTCTAAACTGCTTCCTACAGTGGGACTCACTCACTCACTCACTCTAAGCCGTTTCCTGCAGTGGGAATCACTCACTCACTCTAACACGTTTCCTACAGTGGGACTCACTCACTCACTCACTCTAACCTGCTTCCAAAAGTGGGACTCACTCACTCTCTCACTCTAACCCGCTTCCTGCAGTGGGAATCACTCACTTACTCACTCTAAGCAGCTTCCTACAGTGGACTCACTCACTCACTCACTCTAACCCACTTCCGACAGTGTGACTCACTCACTCACCCACTCTAAGTTGCTTCCTACGGTGGGACTCACTCACTCACTCACTTTCAGCTAATTCCTAAAGTGGGACTCATACACTCGCTCACTCTAACCGGCTCTCTACAGTGGGACTCACACACTCACTTTAACCCGTTTCCTACAGTGGGAAACACTCACTCACTCTAATCCGCTTCCTACAGTGGGACGCACTCACTCACTCACTCTAACCCACTTCCGACAGTGGGAATCACTCACTCACCCAGTCTGAGTTGCTTCCTACGGTGGGACTCACTCACTCACTCACTCACTTTGAGCCGCTTCCTACAGTGGGACTCATACAATCTCTCAATCTAACTGGCGCCCTTCGGTGGGACTCACACACTCTCTCAGTCTAAACTTCTTCCTACAGTGGGACTCAGCCACTCACTCACTCTAACCTGCTTCACACAGGGGGACTCACTATCTCACTCTAACCTGTTTCAACAGTGGGACGCACTCACTCACTCTAACCCACTTCTGACAGTGGGACTCACTCACTCACCCACTCTGAGTTACTTCCTACGGTGGGACTCACTCACTCACTCACTTTGAGCCGCTTCCTACAGTGGGACTCATACAATCGCTCACTCTAACTGGCGCCCTACAGTGGGACTCACACACTCTCTCAGTCTAAACTGCTTCCTACAGTGGGACTCACTCACTCACTCACTCACTCACTCTAACCCACTCCTACAGTGGGTCTCACTCACTAACTCACTCTAACCCACTTCCTACCGCGGGACTCACTCACTCACTCACTCTAACCCATTTCCTACATTGGGACTTACTCACTCCCCCACTCTGAGCTACTTCTTACAGTGGGACTCAGTCACTCACTCACTCTGAGCTGCTTCCTACAGTTGGACTAACTCACACAGTCACTCTAACCCGTTTCAACAGTGGGACACACTCACTCACTCTAACCCACTTTCAACAGTGGGACTCACTCACACAACCACTCTAACCCGCTTCCTACAGTGAGACACACTCACTCACTCTACCCCGCTTCCTGCAGTGGGAATCACTCACTCACTCACTCTAACTCGCTTCCTACTGTGGGACACACTCACTCACTCTAACCCGCTTCCTGCAGTGAGAATCACTCACTCACTCTAACCCGTTTCCTACATTGCGACTTACGCACTCCCCCACTCTGAGCTACTTTTTACAGTAGGATTCAATCAGTCACTCACTCTGGGCTGCTTCCTACAGTGGGACTCACTCACACAGTCAATCTAACCCGCTTTCAACAGTGGGACGCACTCACTCACTCTAACCCGCGTCCTAAAGTGGGACTCACTCACTCACTCTAACCAGCTTTCAGCCGTGGGGCTCACTCACACAAACACTCTAACTCGCTTCCTACAGTGGGAAACACTCACTCACTCACTCTAACCCGCTTCCTACAGTTGGACTCACTCACTCACTCACTCTAACCCACTTCCTACAGCGGGACTCACTCACTCACTCTAACCCACTTCCTAGAGTGGGACTCACTCACTCACTCTAAGCCGTTTCCTACAGCGGGACTCACTCACTCACTCACTCTAACCCGCTTCCTACAGTGGGACACACTCACTCACTCACTCTAACCCACTTCCGACAGTGGGAATCACTCACTCACCCACTCTGAGTTGCTTCCTACGGTGGGACCCACTCACTCACTCACTCACTTTGAGCCGCTTCCTACAGTGGGACTCATACAATCGCTCAGTCTAACTGGCGCCCTTCGGTGGGACTCATACACTCTCTCAGTCTAAACTTCTTCCTACAGTGGGACTCAGCCACTCACTCACTCTAACCTGCTTCCCACAGCAGGACTCACTATCTCACTCTAACCTGTTTCAACAGTGGGCGCACTCACTCACTCTAACCCACTTCCTACAGTGGGACTCACTCACTATCTCATTCTAACCGACTTCCTACAGCGGGACTCACTCACTAACTCACTCTAAGCCGTTTCTAATAGTGGGAATCACTCACTCACTCTAACACGTTTCCTACAGTGGGACTCACTCACTCACTCACTCTAACCCACTTCCGACAGTGGGACTCACTCACTCTCTCACTCTAACCCGCTTCCTGCAGTGGGAATCACTCACTTACTCACTCTAAGCAGCTTCCTACAGTGGACTCACTCACTCACTCACTCTAACCCACTTCCAACAGTGGGACTCACTTACTCACCCACTATAAGTTGCTTCCTGTGGTGGGACTCACTCACTCACTCACTTTCAGCTAATTCCTAAAGTGGGACTCATACACTCGCTCACTCTAACCGGCTCTCTACAGTGGGACTCACACACTCTCTCAGGCTAAACTGCTTCCTACAGTGGGACTCAGTCACTCACTCACTCTAAACTGCTTCCCACAGTGGGACACACTCACTCACTCACTCTAACCTGTTTCAGCAGTGGGACTCACTCACTCACTATAACCCGCTTCCTACATTGGGATTCACTCACTCACTCACTCTAACCCACTTCCTACTGTGGGACTTACTCACTCACTCACGCTAACCCGCTTCCTACAGTGGGAAACACTCACTCACTCTAACCCGCGTCCTACAGTGGGACTCACTCACTCACTCACTCTAACCCACTTCCTACAGCGGGACTCACTCACTCACTCTAACCCACTTCCTAGAGTGGGACTCACTCACTCACTCACTCTAAGCCGTTTCCTACAGCGGGACTCACTCACTCACTCACTCTAACCCGCTTCCTACAGTGGGACACACTCACTCACTCACTCTAACCCACTTCCGACAGTGGGAATCACTCACTCACCCACTCTGAGTTGCTTCCTACGGTGGGACTCACTCACTCACTCACTCACTTTGAGCCGCTTCCTACAGTGGGACTCATACAATCGCTCAATCTAACTGGCGCCCTTCGGTGGGACTCACACACTCTCTCAGTCTAAACTTCTTCCTACAGTGGGACTCAGCCACTCACTCACTCTAACCTGCTTCACACAGGGGGACTCACTATCTCACTCTAACCTGTTTCAACAGTGGGACTCACTCACTCACTCTAACCCACTTCTTACAGCGGGACTCACTCACTCACTCTAACCCACTTCCTACAGTGGGACTCACTCACTCACTCACTCTAAGCCGTTTCCTGCAGTGGGAATCACTCACTCACTCTAACACGTTTCCTACAGTGGGACTCACTCACACACTCACTATAACTCGCTTCCTACAGTGGGACTCACTCACTCACTCACTATAACTCGCTTCCTACAGTGGGACTCACTCACTCACTCACTCTAACCCCCTTCCTTCAGTGGGACACACTCACTCACCCACTCTGAATTGCTTCCTACAGTGGGACGCACTTACTCACTCTATCCCGCTTCCTACATTGGGAGTCACTCACTCACTCACTCTAACCCACTTCCTACAGTGGGACACACTCACTCACTCACTCTAACCCGTTTCCTACAGTGGGACTCACTCAGTCACTAACTCTACGCCGCTTCCTGCAGTGGGAATTACTCACTCACTCTAACCGGCTTTCAACAGTGGGACTAACTCACACAAACACTCTAACACAGTGGGACTCACTCACTCACTCACTCTAACCCACTTCCTACAGCGGGACTCACTCACTCACTCTAACCCAATTCCTAGAGTGGGACTCACTCACTCACTCACTCTAAGCCGTTTCCTATAGTGGGACTCAATCACTCACTCACTCTAACCTGCTTCCGACCGTGGGACTCACTCACTCACTCACTCTAACCCATATCCTACAGTGGGACACACTAACTCACTCTAATCCGCTTTCTACAGTGGGACTCACTCACTCACTCTAACCCGTTTCCTACAGTGGGACTCACTCAGTCACTAACTCTACGCCGCTTCCTGCAGTGGGAATCACTCACTCACTCTAACCCGTTTCCTGCAGTGAGACTCACTCACTCACTCTAACCCGCTTCCTACAGTGGGACTCACTCACTCACACACTCTGAGCTGCTTCCTACAGTGGGACTCACTCACACACTCACTCTAACCCGCCTCCTACCGTGGGACTCACTCACTCACTCACTCTGAACCGAGCCCTGCACTAAGAGTCACTCACTCTAACCTGCTTCCTACAGCGGGACTCACTCACTCTCTCACTCTAACCCGCTTCCTAGAGCGGTACTCACTCAGTTACTCACTCTAACCAGCTTCCTACAGTGGGACTCACTCACTAAACCTAACCCGTTTCCTACAGTGGGACACAATCACTCACGCACTCTAACCCACTTCCGACAGTGGGACTCACTCCCTCACTCACTCTAACCCAGTTCCTACAGTGGGACTCACTCACTCACTCACTCTAACCCACTTCCTAAAGTGGGACTCACTCCCTCACTCACTCTAACCCGCTTCCTACCGTGGGACTCACTCAGTCACTAACTCTACGCCGCTTCCTGCAGTGGGAATCACTCACTCACTCTAACCCACATCCTACAGTGGGACTCACTCATTCACTCACTCTAACCCACTTCCTACAGCGGGACTCACTCACTCTCTCACTCTAACCCGATTACTACAGCGGGACTCACTCACTTACTCACTCTAACCCGCTTCCTACAGTGGGACTTAGTCACTAACCCTAACCCATTTCCTACAGTGGGACAGAATCACTCACGCACTCTAACCCACTTCCGACAGTGGGACTCACTCACTCACTCTAACCCATATCCTACAGTGGGACGCACTCACTCACTCTAACCCGTTTCCTGCAGTGAGACTCACTCACTCACTCGAACCCGCTTCCTACATTGGGACTCACACACTCTCCCACTCTGAGCTACTTCCTACAGTGGGACTCACTCACTCACACACTCTGAGCTGCTTCCTACAGTGGGACTCACTCACACACTCACTATAACTCGCTTCCTACAGTGGGACTCACTCACTCACTCACTCTAACCCGCTAACTATAGTGGGACTCACTCACTCACTCACTCTAACCCACTTCCTGCAGTGGGACACACTCACTCACCCACTCTGAATTGCTTCCTACAGTGGGACGCACTTACTCACTCTATCCCGCTTCCTACAGTGGGAGTCACTCACTCACTCACTCTGACTCGTGACCTACAGTGGGACTCAATCACTCACTCACTCTAACCCACTTCCTACAGTGGGACTCACTCACTCACTCACTCTAATCCGTTTCCTATAGTAGGACTCACTCACTCACTCTAACCCGTTTTCAACAGTGGGACTCACTCACACAAACACTCTAACACAGTGGGACTCACTCACTCACTCACTCTAAACCACCTCCTACAGCGGGACTCACTCAGTCACTCTAACCCACTTCCTACAGTGGGACTCACTCACTCACTCACTCTAAGCCGTTTCCTATAGTGGGACTCACACACTCACTCACTCTAACCCGCTTCCTACAATGGGACTCACTCACTCACTCACTCTGAACCGAGCCCTGCACTAGGAGTCACTCACTCTAAGCCGTTTCCTACAGTGGGACTCACTCACTCTCTCACTCTAACCCGATTCCTACAGCGGGACTCACTCAGTTACTCACTCTAACCCGCTTCCTACAGTGGGACTTACTCACTAACCCTAACCCGTTTCCTACAGTGGGACAGAATCACTCACGCTCTCTAACCCACTTCCGACAGTGGGACTCACTCACTCACCCACTCTAAGTTGCTTCCTACGGTGAGACTCACTCACTCACTCACTTTCAGCTAATTCCTACAGTGGGACTCATACACTCGCTCAGTCTAACCGGCGCCCTACAGTGGGACTCACACACTCTCCCAGTCTAAACTGCTTCCTACAGTGGGACTCAGTCACTCACTCACTCTAACCCGCTTCCCACTGTGGGACTCACTCACTCACTCACTCAAACCTGTTTCAACAGTGGGACGCACTCACTCACTGTAACCCGATTCCTACATTGGGACTCACTCCCTCACTCACTCTAACCCACTTCCTACAGTGGGACTCACTCACTCACTCACTCTAACCCAATTCCTACAGTGGGACTCACTCACTCACTCACACTAACCCAATTCCTACAGTGGGACTCTCTCACTCACTCTAACCTGTTTCATACAGTGGGACGCACTCACTCACTCTAATTCGCTTTCTACAGTGGGACTCACTCACTAACTCACTCTAACCCGTTTCCTACAGTGGGACTCACTCAGTCACTAACTCTACGCCGCTTCCTACAGTGGGAATCACTCACTCACTCTAACCCGCTTCCTACATTGGGACTCACTCAATCACTCACTCTAACCGACTTCCTGCAGTGGGACTCACTCACTCATTCACTTTCAGCTAATTCCTACAGTGGGACTCATACACTCGCTCAGTCTAACCGGCGCCCTACAGTGGGACTCACACACTCTCCCAGTCTAAACTGCTTCCTACAGTGGTACTCAGTCACTCACTCACTCTAAACTGCTTCCCACTGTGGGACTCACTCACTCACTCACTCTAACCTGTTTCAACAGTGGGACGCACTCACTCACTATAACCCGCTTCCTACATTGGGACTTACTCACTCTCTCATTCTAACCCGCGTCCTACCATGGGACTCACTCACTCACTTTAACCTGTTTCATACAGTGGGACGCACTCCCTCACTCTAACTCACTTCCTACAGTGGGACTCACTCACTCACTCACTCTAACCCGCTTCCTACAGTGGGATTCACTCACTCACTCATTCTAACCATCGCCCTACAGTGCGATTCACTCACTCACTCTAACCCGCGCCCTACACTGGGACTCACTCACTCACTCACTCTAAGCCACTTCCTACAGTGGGATTCACTCACTCTAACCCGTTTCCTACAGTGGGACGCAAACACTCACTCTAACCCACTTCCGACAGTGGGACTCACTCACTCACTCTAACCCATATCCTACAGTGGGATGCACTCACTCACTCTAACCTGTTTCCTACAGTGGGACTCACTCACTCACTCATCTAACCCACTTCCCACAGTGGGACTCACTCACTCACTTACTTTGAGCCGCTTCCTACAGTGGGACTCATACACTCACTCACTGCAACCTGCGCCCTACAGTGGGACTTACTCACTCTATCCCGCGCCCTACATTGGGACTCACTCACTCACTCTAACCCGCTTCCTACAGTCGGACTCACTCACTCAGTCTCTCTAACCTGCATCCTACAGTGGGACTCACTCACTCACTCACTTTGCGCTGCTTCCTACAGTGGGACTCATACACTCACTCCCTTTAACCTGCGCCCTACAGCGGGACTCACTCACTCACTCATTCTAACCAGCGCCCTACACTGGGACTCACTCACTCACTCATTCTAACCAGCGCCCTACAGTGGCACTCACTCGCTCACTCAAACCCGCTTCCTACATTGGGACTCACTCACTCACTGATTCTAAACCATCGTCCTACAGTACGGCTCACTCACTCACTCACTCTAACCCAATTCCTACAGTGGGACTCACTCACTCACTCATTCTAAACCAGTGCCCTGCAGTGCGACTCACTCGCTCACTCAAACCCGCTTCCTACATTGGGACTCACTCACTCACTGATTCTAACCATCGCCCTACAGTGCGACTGACTCACTCTCTCTAACCCGCTTCCTACAGTGCGACTCACTCACTCATTCACTCTTACCCACTTCCTACAGTGGGACTCACTCACTCATTCTAACCAGCACCCTACAGTGCGACTCACTCACTCACTCACTCTAACCCACTTCCTACAGTGGGACTGACTCACTCACTCACTCTAAGACGCTTCCTACAGTGGGACTCACCCACTCACTCACTCGAAGCGGCTTCCTGTAATGGGACACACTCACTACTCTAACCCGCTTCCTACAGTGGGATTCACTCACTCACTCATTATAACCATCACCCTACAGAGCTGCTCAGTCACTCACTCTAACCCGCGCCCTACACTGGGACTCACTCACTCACTCACTCTAACCCGAGCCCTACAGTGGGACTCAATCACTCACTCTGACCCGCTTCCCACAGTGGGATTCACTCACTCTAAGCCGTTTCCTATAGTGGGACGCAAACACTGACTCTAACCCGTTTCCTATAGTGGGACTCACTCACACACTGTGTCTACCCAGCGCCCTAGTGCGCGTCTCACTCACTCACTCTAACCCGCTGTTTCCATTGGGGCTCACTCACACACTCACTCTAACCTGCATCCTACAGCGGGACAAACTCACTCACCCTAACCCGCGCCCTAAATTGGGACTCACTCACTCTAACCCATTTTCTACAGGGGGAAGCACTCACTCACTCTAACCTGTTTCCTACAGTGGGACTCACTCACTCACTCATCAAACCCGCTTCCCACAGTGGGACTCACTCACTCACTCACTTTGAGCCGCTTCCTACAGTGGGACTCACTCACTCACTTTAACCTGTTTCCTACAGTGGGACAAACTCACTCACTCTAACTCGCTTCCTACAGTGGGACTCACTCACTCATTCTAAACCGCTTCCTACAATCGGACTCACTCACTCAGTCTCTCTAACCCACGTCCTACAGTGGGACTAACTCACTCACTCACTTTGAGCTGCTTCCTACAGTGGGACTCACTCACTCACTCACTCTAACCCGCGCCCTAAAGTGGGACTTACTCACTAACTCTAACCCGCTTCCTACAGTGGGACTCACTAACTCGCTCATTCTAACCAGTGCCCTACAGTGGCACTCACTAACTCACTCTAATCCGCGTCCTATAGTGGGACTCACTCACTCACTCAAACCCGTTTCCTAAAGTGGGACTCACTCACACACCTTAACCCGTTTCCTACAGTGGGACATACTCACTCACTCTAATTCGCTTCCGACAGTGGGATTTACTCACTCATTCTAACCAGTGCCCTATAGTGGCACTCAATCACTCACTCTAACCCGCTTCCTGCAGTGGGACTCATTCACTCACTCACAGTAACCCGCTTCCTACGGTGCACTCTACTCACTCACTCATTCTAACCAGCGCCCTACAGTGGGACTCACTCACTCACACACTCTAACCCACTTCCTACAGTGGGACTCACTCACTCACTCATATTAACCAGCGCCCTACGGTGCAACTCACTCGCTCACTCAAACGCGTTTACTACATTGGGACTCACTCACTCACTCTGAGCCGCTTCCTACAGTGGGGCTCACTCACTCACTCACTCTAACCAGCTTCCTTCAGTGGGACTCAGTCACTCACTCACTCTGAACCTTGCCCTACAGAGGGACTCACTCAGTCACTCTAACCCGCTTCCTAGAGTGGGACTCACTCACTCACTCACTCTTACCCACTTCCTACAGTGGGACTCACTCACTCACCCACTCTGAGTTGCTTCCTACAGTAGGATTCACTCTCATACTCATTCTAAACATCGCCCTACAGTGCGACTCACTCACTCACTCTAACCCGCTTCCTAGAGTGCGACTCACTCACTCCCTCATTCTTTCCGAATTCCTACAGTGGGACTCACTCACTCACTCACTCTATGCCGCTTCCTACAGTGGGGCTCACTCACTCACTCACTCATTCTAACCATTGTTATGGAGTGCGACTCACTTACTCACTCTAAGCCGCTTCCTACAGTGGGACTCACTCACTTACTCACTCTAACCAGCTTCCTTCAATGGGACACACTCACTCACTCTAACCCGCTTCCTACAGTGGGACTCACTCACTCACTCATTCTAACCATTGCCCTACTGTGCGACTCACTCACTCACTCTAACCCGCGCCCTACACTAGGACTCACTCACTCACTCACGCTTAGCCGCTTCCTACAGTGGGACTCAATCACTCACTCTAACCCGCTATCTACAGTGGGATTCACTCACTCTAACCCGTTTCCTACAGTGGGATGCAATCACTCACTCTAACCCGCTTCCTATAGTGGGACTCACTCACTCACTCATTCTAACCATCGCCGTACAGTGCGACTCACTCACTCACTCTAACCCGCGCCCTATACGGCGACTCACTCACTCACTCACTCTAACCCGCGCCCTACAGTGCGACTCACTCACTCACTCTAACCCGCTTCCTACAGTGGGACTCACTCACTTTGTCACTCAAACCCACATCCCACAGTGGGACTCACTCACTCACTCACATTGAGCCGCTTCCCACAATGGGACTCATACACTCACTCACTACAACCTGGGACCAACAGTGCGACTCACTCACTCACTCTAACCCGGGCCCTACCCTGGGACTCACTCAGTCACTCACTCTAAGCCGCTTCCTACAGTGGGACTCAATCACTCACCCTGACCCGCTTCCTACAGTGGGATTCACTCACTCACTCACTTTGAGCCGCTTCCTACAGTGGGACGCAAACACTCACTCTAACCCGCTTCCTATAGTGGGACTCACTCACTCACTCAAACCAGCGCCCTACATTGGGACTCACTCACTCACTGTAACCCGCTTCCTAATAGTGGGACTCACTCACTCAATTTAACCCGTTTCCTACAGTGGGACATACTCATTCACTCTAACTCGCTTCCGACAGTGGGACTAACTCACTCATTCTAACCAGTGCCCTACAGTGCGACTCACTCACTCACTCACTCTAACCCGCGCTCTAAAATGGGACTCACTCACTCACTCTAACCCGCTTTCTACAGCGGGACTCACTCACTCAGTCAAATTGAGCCGCTTCCTACAGCGGGACTCACTCACTCACTCATTCTAACCAGCGCCCTACACTGGGACTCACTTACTCACTCTAACCCGCTTCCTACAGTGGGACTCAGTCACTCATTCTAACCCGCGCCCTACACTGGGACTCACTCACTCACTCACTCTAAACTGCGCAATAGAGTGGGACTCACTCACTCACTCACTCTAACCCGCTTCCTACAGTGGGACTCACTCACTCACTCACTGAAGCACGCTTCCTACACTGGGACGCGCTCACTCACTCACAGTAAACCGCTTCTTACAGTGGGACTCACTCGCTCACTCTAACCCGCTTCCTACAATGGGGCTCACTCACTCATTCTAACCAGCAACCTACAGTGCGTCTCCCTCGCTCACTCAAACCCGCTTCCTACATTGGGACTCACTCACTCGCTCATTCTAACCATTGCTCTGGAGTGCGACTCACTCACTCACTCTAAACCGCGCCCTGCACTGGGACTCTCTCACTCCCTCACTCTAAGCCGCTTCCTATAGTGGGACTCACTCACTCAGTCACTCTAACCCACATCCGACAGTGGGACTCACTCACTCACTCACTCTAACCCACTTCCTACAGTGGGACTCACTCACTCACTCATTCTAACCATCGCCCTACAGTGAACTCACTCACTCTCTCTAACCCACATCCTACATTGGGACTCACTCACTCACTCTGAGCGGCTTCCTACAGTGGGGCTCACTCACTCACTCACTGTGAACCGTGCCCTACAGTGGGACTCACTCACTCACTCTAACCCACGCCCTAAACTGAAACTCTCTCACTTACTCTAACCCGCTTCCTAGAGTGGGACTCACTCACTCACTCACTCTAACCCACTTCCTACAGTGGGAGTCACTCACTCAAGAACTTTGAGCAGCTTCCTAAGGTGTGACTTATACACTCACTCCCTCTAACCTGCGCCCTTCAGTGGGACTCACTCACTCACTCTAACCCGCTTCCTACAGTGAGACTCACTCATCCACTCATTCTAACCAGCGCCTTACAGTGCGACTCACTCACTCACTCACTCTAACCCACTTCCTACAGTGGGACTCACTCACTCACTCAGTCACTCTAACCCGCTACCTACAGTGGGACTCAGACACTCACTGAAACCCGCTTCCTGCATTGGGACTTACTCACTCACTCATTCTGAGCAGTGCCCTACAGTGCTACTCACTCACTCACTCACTCTAACCCGCTTCCTAGAGCGGGACGCACTCACGCACCCTAACCCGCTTCCGATAGTGGGACTCACTCACTCATTTTAACCAGCGCCTTACATTGCGACTCACTCACTCTCTCACTCTAACCCGCACCCTAAAATGGGACTCACTCACTCACTCTAACCCGCTTCCTATAGTGGGACTCACTCACTCACTCACTCTAACCCGCGTCCTACAGTGGGACTCACTCACTCACTTTAACCTGTTTCATACAGTGGGACGCACTCCCTCACTCTAATCCGCTTTCTATAGTGGGACTCACTCACTCACTTTAACCCGTTTCCTACAGTGGGACTCACTCAGTCACTAACTCTACGCCGCTTCCTGCAGTGGGAATCACTCACTCACTCTAACCCGTTTCCTGCAGTGAGACTCACTCAGTCTCTCTAACCCACATCCTTCAGTGGGACTCACTCACTCACTCACTTTGAGCGGCTTCCTACAGTGGGAGTCATACACTCACTCACTGTAACCTGCGCCCTACAGTGGGACTTACTCACTCACTCCAACCCGCTTCTTACAGTGGGACTCACTCGCTCACTCATTCTAACCAGCGCCCTACAGTGCGGCTCACTTGCTCACTCAAACCCGCTTCCTACATTGGAACTCACTCACTCACTGATTCTAACCATCGCCCTACAGTGCGACTCACTCACTCTCTCTGACCCACTTCCTACAGTGGGACTCACTCACCCACTCTGAGCCGCTTCCTACAGTGGTGGCTCACTCATTCACTCACTCTAACCAGCTTCCTACAGTCGGACTCAGTCACTCACTCACTCTGAACCGTGCCCTACAGTGGCACTCACTCACTCACTCTAACCCACGCCCTAAACTGAGACTCTCTCACTTACTCTAACCCGTTTCCTAGAGTGGGACTCATTCACTCACTCACTCTAACCCGCTTTCTGCAGTGGGACTCACTCTAACCCACTCTGAGTTGCTTCCTACAGTGGGACTCACTCACCCACTCTGAGCCGCTTCCTACAGTGGTGGCTCACTCATTCACTCACTCTAACCAGCTTCCTACAGTCGGACTCAGTCACTCACTCACTCTGAACCGTGCCCTACAGTGGCACTCACTCACTCTCTCTAACCCACGCCCTAAACTGAGACTCTCTCACTTACTCTAACCCATTTCCTAGAGTGGGACTCATTCACTCGCTCACTCTAACCCGCTTTCTGCAGTGGGACTCACTCTAACCCACTCTGAGTTGCTTCCGACAGTGGGACTCACTCACTCGCGAACTTTGAGCAGTTTCCTAAGATGCGACTTATACACTCACTCCCTTCACCCTGCACCATACAGTGGGACTCACTCACTCACTCTAAGCCCCTTCCTACAGTAGAGACTCACTGACTCACTCATTCTAACCAGCGCCCTACAGTGCGACTCACTTACTCACTCTAACCCGCTTCCTACAGTGGGACTCAGTCACTCATTCTAACCCGCGCCCTACACTGGGACTCGCTCACTCACTCACTCTAAACTGCGCAATAGAGTGGGACTCACTCACTCACTCACTCTAACCCGCTTCCTACAGTGGGACTCACTCACTCACTCACTGAAGCACGCTTCCTACACTGGGACGCGCTCACTCACTCACAGTAAACCGCTTCTTACAGTGGGACTCACTCGCTCACTCTAACCCGCTTCCTACAATGGGGCTCACTCACTCATTCTAACCAGCAACCTACAGTGCGTCTCCCTCGCTCACTCAAACCCGCTTCCTACATTGGGACTCACTCACTCGCTCATTCTAACCATTGCTCTGGAGTGCGACTCACTCACTCACTCTAAACCGCGCCCTGCACTGGGACTCTCTCACTCCCTCACTCTAAGCCGCTTCCTATAGTGGGACTCACTCACTCAGTCACTCTAACCCACATCCGACAGTGGGACTCACTCACTCACTCACTCTAACCCACTTCCTACAGTGGGACTCACTCACTCACTCAATCTAACCATCGCCCTACAGTGAACTCACTCACTCTCTCTAACCCACATCCTACAGTGGGACTCACTCACTCACTCTGAGCGGCTTCCTACAGTGGGGCTCACTCACTCACTCACTGTGAACCGTGCCCTACAGTGGGACTCACTCACTCACTCTAACCCGCGCCCTAAACTGAAACTCTCTCACTTACTCTAACCCGCTTCCTAGAGTGGGACTCACTCACTCACTCACTCTAACCCACTTCCTACAGTGGGAGTCACTCACTCAAGAACTTTGAGCAGCTTCCTAAGGTGTGACTTATACACTCACTCCCTCTAACCTGCGCCCTTCAGTGGGACTCACTCACTCACTCTAACCCGCTTCCTACAGTGAGACTCACTCATCCACTCATTCTAACCAGCGCCTTACAGTGCGACTCACTCACTCACTCACTCTAACCCACTTCCTACAGTGGGACTCACTCACTCACTCAGTCACTCCAACCCGCTACCTACAGTGGGACTCAGACACTCACTGAAACCCGCTTCCTGCATTGGGACTTACTCACTCACTCATTCTGAGCAGTGCCCTACAGTGCTACTCACTCACTCACTCACTCTAACCCGCTTCCTAGAGCGGGACGCACTCACGCACCCTAACCCGCTTCCGATAGTGGGACTCACTCACTCATTTTAACCAGCGCCTTACATTGCGACTCACTCACTCTCTCACTCTAACCCGCACCCTAAAATGGGACTCACTCACTCACTCTAACCCGCTTCCTATAGTGGGACTCACTCACTCACTCACTCTAACCCGCGTCCTACAGTGGGACTCACTCACTCACTTTAACCTGTTTCATACAGTGGGACGCACTCCCTCACTCTAATCCGCTTTCTATAGTGGGACTCACTCACTCACTTTAACCCGTTTCCTACAGTGGGACTCACTCAGTCACTAACTCTACGCCGCTTCCTGCAGTGGGAATCACTCACTCACTCTAACCCGTTTCCTGCAGTGAGACTCACTCAGTCTCTCTAACCCACATCCTTCAGTGGGACTCACTCACTCACTCACTTTGAGCGGCTTCCTACAGTGGGAGTCATACACTCACTCACTGTAACCTGCGCCCTACAGTGGGACTTACTCACTCACTCCAACCCGCTTCTTACAGTGGGACTCACTCGCTCACTCATTCTAACCAGCGCCCTACAGTGCGGCTCACTTGCTCACTCAAACCCGCTTCCTACATTGGAACTCACTCACTCACTGATTCTAACCATCGCCCTACAGTGCGACTCACTCACTCTCTCTGACCCACTTCCTACAGTGGGACTCACTCACCCACTCTGAGCCGCTTCCTACAGTGGTGGCTCACTCATTCACTCACTCTAACCAGCTTCCTACAGTCGGACTCAGTCACTCACTCACTCTGAACCGTGCCCTACAGTGGCACTCACTCACTCACTCTAACCCACGCCCTAAACTGAGACTCTCTCACTTACTCTAACCCGTTTCCTAGAGTGGGACTCATTCACTCACTCACTCTAACCCGCTTTCTGCAGTGGGACTCACTCTAACCCACTCTGAGTTGCTTCCGACAGTGGGACTCACTCACTCGCGAACTTTGAGCAGTTTCCTAAGATGCGACTTATACACTCACTCCCTTCACCCTGCACCATACAGTGGGACTCACTCACTCACTCTAAGCCCCTTCCTACAGTAGAGACTCACTGACTCACTCATTCTAACCAGCGCCCTACAGTGCGACTCACTCACTCACTCTAACCCGCTTCCTACAGTGGGACACAGTCAATCACTCACAGTCAACCGCTTCCTACAGTGGGACACAGTCAGCCACTCTAACCCGCGCCCTACATTGGGACTCACTCAGAAATTTTAACCAGTGCCCTACAGTGCGACTCACTCACTCACTTTAACCCACTTCCTACAGTAGGACTCAGTCACTCATTCTGAGCCGCTTCCTACAGTGGGACTCACTCACTAACTCACTTTAACCAGATTCCTACAATGGGACACACCCAGTCACTATAACCCGCTTCCTACAGTGGGACTCACTCACACACTCTAACCCGTGCCCTACAGTGGGACTTACTGACTCATTCACTCTAACCCTCTTCCTGCAGTGGGATTCACTCACTCACTCACTCTGAACCGTGCCCTACAGTGGGACTCTCTCAGTCACTCTAACCCACGCCCTAAACTTAGACTCACTCACTTACTCTAACCCGCTTCCTCCAGTGGACTCACTCACTCACTCTAACCCGCTTCCTAGAGCGGGACTCACTCACTCACTCACTCTTACCCACTTCCTACAGTGGGACTCACTCACTCCCTAACGTTGAGCCGCTTCCTAAGGTGCAACTCATACACTCACTCCCTTCTACCTGCACCCTACAGTGGGACTCACTCTCTCACTCTAACCCGCTTCCTAAAGTGGGAATCACTCACTCACTCTAACCCGCTTCCTACAGTGGGACTCACTCACTCACTCACTTTGAGCCGCTTCCTACAGTGGTACTCAGTCACTCACTCATTCTAAGCAGCGCCCTACACTGGGACTCAATCACTCACAGTAACCTGCTTTCTACAAGGGACACACTCACTCACTCACTCGTACCTGCGCACTACAGTGGAACCCACAAACTCACTCTAACCCTCTTCCTACAGTGGGACTCACTCGCTCACTCTAACCGGCTTCGTACAGTGGGACTCACTCACTCACCCACTTTGAGCTGCTTCCTACAGTGGTACTCAGTCACTCACTCATTCTAAGCAGCGCCTCACAGTGCCACTCACTCACTCACTCACTCTAACCCGCTTCCTACAGTGGGACTCACTCACTCACTCTAAGCCGCTTCCGACAGTGGGACTCACTCACTCTCTCACTGTAACTCGCACCCTACAGTGGGACTCACTCACTCACTTTAACCCATTTCCTAAAGTGGGACTCACCCAATCACTCACTCTAACCCGCGCCCTACAGTGGGACTGACTCACTCACTCACTGTAACCCGCGCCCTACAGTGGGACTCACTCACTCACTCTAACCCGCGCCCTACAGTGGGACTCAATCACTCACTCACTCTAATCCACTTCCTACAGTGGGACTCACTCACTCACCCACTCTGAGTTGTTTCCTACAGTGGGACTCACTCACTCACTCACTCACTCTAACCCGCCAACTACAGGGGGACTCACTCACTCAATAAAATCCGCCCCCTGACGAGCGAAGGGAAGCAAGCAGCCGACTCACTATGAGTGATAAAGCAAGCTTCGATATATTACGGCGCGATTATGTCTTATATACAGTTCCAGTTAATTATGCCTACAAATCATCTGCTGATTGGCTAAGCTCTAAAGGGTTACACTTTCATACGTCCTCCTCTTTGCGGTTTCTGCGGATAGCTAGCTACATAGATTTTTTTTTCCTCTCTTGTCTACGCGAATTCCTCGAAGTTATTTACAACATTCGGCACAAGGTCAGCATGACCTTATCTCTCTTTCCTCTTTAGCAAGCCTGGTAATTTTTCATTTTTAGCAAGCCTGGTAATTTCTGACTGCGGCCTAGCTTGGTTCACTCCAGACTTATGTCAAAAGCTGTATCACACATTCCTTCTATGGAACCGTGGCCGTTCTCTTTCATCCATTCTGCAACAATTCCCCCTTTTTCTTTTTGGACAAGGAAAACTGGTCCAGTTACACGCTCAAATAATTTTCGAATACAAGAGAGAGCACAGCTTAAACATACGAGTGCAATGATAACAATTATTACTATAAGCAACACACTTTACAACAGCCCTTTTAGACTACCAGAAGACCGCCCTAATAATAGAGCACCATAACTTTGTCCATTAATTATCAGAGGTCCTCGGACACGAGTTGCGATTTTTTGTGGTCGGTTGTCAATTATTGTTGTATCTACTGCTGTTGCCAGGTCCAGGCCGAGGCTCCTTTGGGTGGCGGGTTGTAACACGGTGTCTGCCGATAAGAGTTGGCCATGTCTCCTGGAGGGGGTGTCGTGGAGGTGACAGGAGTCGCGATTAGGGTCGACGCGCTGCGGCTCCTTGCGCTCGGTTTCTCGTTTCCCGTCTGCCGACAGACGTTGGTGCTGTGGGTCCCTCGCTGACAATTTTGGCACCACACTTGATGTTGTCGACATCGGTCGTGGGTATGTCCTGGCTTCCCGCATCGATAGCAGGGGAAGTCTCGGCGCGTGGTGGTTGCTGGCTTTGGGGGTGCGGTAGCCCCAGGGGGGCGCAGAGGCGCAAGCGCTGCAAAAGCCTGACTTTGGGCTTGCACTAAATCTCTCCCTACTGCTTGGATTGCTTCCACTAGCAAGGCCTGCTGACCTACTGGCACCCAACTCATTCGCTCTAGCATTGTTTCTACAGAAGAATCTAAGGGCAGGGTTACTAAAATGCCTTTGGTGTAACTGTTACTATTCTCCAGAATACACTGGCACAATAACGGCCCTTTCATAAAGTTAGGTATATCTGGTGGGCTCACTGTGGAGGCCTGACTCATTCACTGTACTACGTAACTGACTTAATATTTTCCAATCAAAGCCTCCCAGGTTCCCTGTCTTTGGTTAGCGGCATTCATCTGATACGTTACAGGGAAAGCTTGTGGGGGGTTGACTTGCTCAGCAATATCAAATATTCCCTGAGTAGCTGCTTCTTGTGCTATTTTTTGACAATCAATGTGCGTAGAACGCAGCAGTTTGTTTACTGTATTTTTTTTGTTCCTTTTTTTTTTTTTTTTTTAGAATTTTGTATTGTCTGCCCACTGCTATTTTCTTCCTCAGCAGCACTTTCGTCAGATGTGTCCCCGCCCTCTGGCCCCCCCGAGGCTACTTCGCCGGAGGGGGGGGCGGAGGACACGAAGGGTCTATAGGTGGTACAGTGGGCTCTATAGGTGGTACAGAGAGCACTGTTTGTGATAAAGGGGGTATTGGAATGTGATTTTCACATGGCATAATTTTTCCTGCATTAGGATCTGCGCTTGCAAGTCGGCTTGTTACTGCTGCAGCAAGGCGCTTTTCTGCTTGATATCTTTTTACACAATTAGTTACTTCATGCCATGATTTCATCAATTTTTTTGCTGCCTTATCATCATCTATTACTAAATCCCATAAACAATCCCCATAATTACGCCATTCTTCTACTTCAAACATATGCTCAGGATCTGCAAAATATCCTTTTGCTTCACCTAATACAATTAACCCAGCCAGATCTTTTAAAGGGCCTACTCCCCGCTTTTCTAAAAAGCATTGTAAAAGTGCTAGCGCTACCTCTTTTTCCATTGTGCACTCGTTAAAGTCCTCTTTGTTGCAGCCTTTTCCCTTGGGTAGCAGCTCACGGACGGCGAACCCCTTCTTGATTTATCCTGGGCTCAAGCACGGATCGGGTACGATGCCAGCATCAGCCGATCTTCTGCTCTCTGGTCGCTGCTACCAGTGCTTCTCCGTCCTCGCTGTCCGGTGAAGAACAAGGTTGGGTGTCCCTGTTCGGGCGCCACTTTGATGAGTGAGGGGAAGCAAGCAGCCGACTCACTATGAGTGATAAAGCAAGCTACGATATATTACGGCGCGATTATGTCTTATATACAGTTCCAGTAAATTATGCCTACAAATCATCTGCTGCTTGGCTAAGCTCTAAAGGGTTACACTTTCATACGTCCTCCTATTTGCGGTTTCTGCGGATAGCTAGCTACATAGATTTTTTTTTCCTCTCTTGTCTACGCGAATTCCTCGAAGTTATTTACAACATAAGGCACAAGGTCAGCATGACCTTATCTCTCTTTCCTCTTTAGCAAGCCTGGTAATTTTCCATTTTCAGCAAGCCTGGTAATTTTTCATTTTTAGCAAGCCTGGTAATTTCCCACTGCGGCCTAGCTTGGTTCACTCCAGACTTATGTCAAAAGCTGTATCACACAGTCCTTCTATGGAACCGTGGCCGTTCTCATTCATCCATTCTGCAACAGCGCCCTACAGAGGAACTTACTCACTCACTCTAACCCACTTCCTGCTGTGGGACACACTCACTCACCCATTATGAATTGCTTCCTACAGTGGGACTCACTCAGTCAATATCTCTAACCCGTTTCCTACAGTGGGACTCACTCACTCACTCACTTTGAGCCGCTTCCTACAGTGGGACTCAGTCACTCACTCATTCTAAGCAGCACTCTACAGTGGGACTCACTCACTCACTCACTCTAACCCGTTTCAACAGTGGGACGCACTCACTCACACTAACCCGCTTCCTACAGTGGGACTCATTCACTCACTCTAACCCGCTTCCAACAATGGGACTCACATACACAACCACTCTAACCCGCTTCCTACAGTGGGAAACTCTCACTCACTCTAACTCGCGCCCTAAAGTGGGACTCACTCACTCACACACTCTGAGTTGCTTCCTACAGTGGGACTCACTCACTCACTCACTTTGAGGCGCTTCCTACAGTGGGACTCACTCACTCACTCACTCACTCTAACCCGCTTCCTACAGTGGGACTCACTCAGTCTCTCACTCTAACCTGCTTCCTACAGCGGGACTCACTCACTCACTCACTCTAACGCTCTTCCGACTGTTTGACTCACACGCACGCTCACTCTAACATGCATCCTACAGTGGGACACACTCACTCACCCTAAATCGCTTCATACAGTGGGACTCACTCACTCACTCTAACCCGTTTCCGACAGTGGGACTCACTCATTCACCCACTCTAACCGGCGCCCCACAGTGGGACTCACACACTCCCTCAGCCTAAACTTCTTCCTACAGTGGGACTCACTCACTCACTCACTCTAAGCCGGTTCCTATAGTGTGACTCACTCACTCACTCACTCTAACCCGCTTCCTACAGCGTGTCGCACTCACTCGCTCACTCTAACCCGCTTCCTACAGCGGGACTCACTCGCTCACTCACTCTAAACGCACTTCCGACTGTTTGACTCACTCACACACTCACTCTAACCTGCATCCTACAGTGGGACACACTCACTCACCCTAAATCGCTTCATACAGTGGGACTCACTCACACACTGTCTCTAACCCGTTTCCTACAGTGGGACTCACTCACTCACCCACTCTAACCGGTGCCCTACAGTGGGACTCACACACTCCCTCAGTCTAAACTTCTTCCTACAGTGGGACTCACTCACACAGTGTCTCTAACCCGCTTCCTACAGTGGGACTCATTCACTCACTCACTCTAACCCGCTATCTACAGTGGCACTCACTCACTCACTAAAATCCGCGCCCTGACGAGCGAAGGGAAGCAAGCAGCCGACTCAATATGAGTGATAAAGCAAGTTTCGATATATTATGGCGCGATTATGTCTTATATACAATTCCAGTTAATTATGCCTACAAATCATCTGCTGATTGGCTAAGCTCTAAAGGGTTACAGTTTCATACGTCCTCCTATTTGCGGTTTCTGCGGATAGCTAGCTACATATATTTTTTTTTCCACTCTTGTCTACGTAAATTCCTCGAAGTTATTTACAACATTAGGCACAAGATCAGCATGACCTTATCTCTCTTCCCTCATTAGCAAGCCTGGTAATTTTTCATTTTTAGCAAGCCTGGTAATTTCTGACTGCGGCCTAGCTTGGTTCACTCCAGACTTATGTCAAAAGCTGTATCACACAGTCCTTCTATGGAACAGTGGCTGTTCTCTTTCATCCATTCTGGAACAGCGCCCTACAGTGGGACTCACTCACTCACTCACTCTAACCCACTTCCTGCTGTGGGACACACTCACTCACTCACTCTAACCCACTTCCTACAGTGGGAATCACTCACTCACTCACTCCAAGCAGCTTCATACAGTGGGACTCACTCACTCACTCTAACCCGCTTCCTACAGTGGGACTCAGTCACTCACTCACAGTAACCCGCTTCCGACAGTGGGACTCACTCACTCACTCATTCTCGCCTGCTCCCTACAGTGCGACTCATTCACTCACTCACTCTAACCCACTCCCTACAGTGGGACTCACTCACTCACTCACTCTAACCCGCTAACTACAGTGGGACACACTCACTCACTCACTCTAACCCACTTCCTGCAGTGGGACACAATCACTCACCCACTCTGAGTTGCTTCCTACAGTGGGACTCACTCAGTCTCTCACTCTAACTCGCTTCCTAAACTGGGACTCACTCACTCACTCACTCTAACCTGCTTCCCACAGTGGGACTCACTCACTCACACTTACCCGCTTCCTATAGTGGGACACACTCACTCGCTCTAACACGCTAACTACAGTGGGACTCACTCACTCACTCACTCTAACCTGCTTCCTACAGCAGGAGTCACTCACTCTCTCACTCTAACCCGCTTCCTACAGTGGGACTCACCAACTCACTCACTCTAACCCGCTTCCCACAGTGGGACTCACTCACTCACTCACTCTAAGTCGTTTCCTACAGTGGGGCTCACTCACTCACTCTAACCCACTTCCTACAGTGGGACTCACTCACTCACCCACTCTGAATTGCTCCCTACAGTGGGACTCACTCAGTCTCTCACTCTAATCCGCTTCCTACAGTGGGACTCACTCACTCACTCACTCTAAGCTGCTTCCTACAGTGGGACTCACTCACTCACTCACACTATCTCGCTTCCTATAGTGGGACTCACTCACTCACTCACTCTAACCCGCGTCCTACGGTAAGATACACTCACCCACTCTACACCGCTTCCTGCAGTGGGACTCACTCACTCACTCTAAACCGTTTCCTCCAATGAGACTTACTCGCTCCCCCACACTGAGCTACTTCTTACAGTGGGATTCAATCACTCACTCAGTCTGGGCTACTTCCTACAGTGGGACTCACTCACACAGTCATTCTAACCCGTTTCAACACTGGGACGCACTCACTCACTCTTACCCTCTTCCTATAGTGGGACTCACTCACTCACTCTAACCCGCTTTCAACAGTGGGACTCACTCATACAAACACTCTAACCCGCTTCCTACAGTGGGAAACAATAACTCACTCTAACTCATGCCCTAAAGTGGGACTCACTCACTCACACACTCTAGAGTTGCATCCTACAGTGGGTCTCACTCACTCACTCACTCTAACCCACTTCCTACAGTGGGACTCACTCACTCATTCATTCTCACCTGCTCCGTATAGTGCGACTAACTCACTCACTCACTCTAACCCACATCCTACAGTGTGACTCCCTCACTCACTCTGAACCGAGCCCTACACTAGGAGTCACTCACTCTAACCTGCTTCCTACAGCGGGACTCACTCACTCTCTCACTCTAACCCGCTTACTACAGCGGGACTCACTCAGATTCTCACTCTAACACGCTTCCTACAGTGGGACTTACTCACTAACCCTAACCCATTTCCTACAGTGGGACACAATCACTCACTCACTCTAACCCACTTCCGACACTGGGACTCACTCACTCACCCACTCTGAATTGCTCCCTACAGTGGGACTCACTCAGTCTCTCACTCTAATCCGCTTCCTACAGTGGGACTCACTCACTCACTCACTCTAAGCTGCTTCCTACAGTGGGACTCACTCACTCACTCACACTATCTCGCTTCCTATAGTGGGACTCACTCACTCACTCACTCTAACCCGCGTCCTACGGTAAGATACACTCACCCACTCTACACCGCTTCCTGCAGTGGGACTCACTCACTCACTCTAAACCGTTTCCTCCAATGAGACTTACTCGCTCCCCCACACTGAGCTACTTCTTACAGTGGGATTCAATCACTCACTCAGTCTGGGCTACTTCCTACAGTGGGACTCACTCACACAGTCATTCTAACCCGTTTCAACACTGGGACGCACTCACTCACTCTTACCCTCTTCCTATAGTGGGACTCACTCACTCACTCTAACCCGCTTTCAACAGTGGGACTCACTCATACAAACACTCTAACCCGCTTCCTACAGTGGGAAACAATAACTCACTCTAACTCATGCCCTAAAGTGGGACTCACTCACTCACACACTCTAGAGTTGCATCCTACAGTGGGTCTCACTCACTCACTCACTCTAACCCACTTCCTACAGTGGGACTCACTCACTCATTCATTCTCACCTGCTCCGTATAGTGCGACTAACTCACTCACTCACTCTAACCCACATCCTACAGTGTGACTCCCTCACTCACTCTGAACCGAGCCCTACACTAGGAGTCACTCACTCTAACCTGCTTCCTACAGCGGGACTCACTCACTCTCTCACTCTAACCCGCTTACTACAGCGGGACTCACTCAGATTCTCACTCTAACACGCTTCCTACAGTGGGACTTACTCACTAACCCTAACCCATTTCCTACAGTGGGACACAATCACTCACTCACTCTAACCCACTTCCGACACTGGGACTCACTCACTCACCCACTCTGAATTGCTCCCTACAGTGGGACTCACTCAGTCTCTCACTCTAATCCGCTTCCTACAGTGGGACTCACTCACTCACTCACTCTAAGCTGCTTCCTACAGTGGGACTCACTCACTCACTCACACTATCTCGCTTCCTATAGTGGGACTCACTCACTCACTCACTCTAACCCGCGTCCTACGGTAAGATACACTCACCCACTCTACACCGCTTCCTGCAGTGGGACTCACTCACTCACTCTAAACCGTTTCCTCCAATGAGACTTACTCGCTCCCCCACACTGAGCTACTTCTTACAGTGGGATTCAATCACTCACTCAGTCTGGGCTACTTCCTACAGTGGGACTCACTCACACAGTCATTCTAACCCGTTTCAACACTGGGACGCACTCACTCACTCTTACCCTCTTCCTATAGTGGGACTCACTCACTCACTCTAACCCACTTTCAACAGTGGGACTCACTCATACAAACACTCTAACCCGCTTCCTACAGTGGGAAACAATAACTCACTCTAACTCATGCCCTAAAGTGGGACTCACTCACTCACACACTCTAGAGTTGCATCCTACAGTGGGTCTCACTCACTCACTCACTCTAACCCACTTCCTACAGTGGGACTCACTCACTCATTCATTCTCACCTGCTCCGTATAGTGCGACTAACTCACTCACTCACTCTAACCCACATCCTACAGTGTGACTCCCTCACTCACTCTGAACCGAGCCCTACACTAGGAGTCACTCACTCTAACCTGCTTCCTACAGCGGGACTCACTCACTCTCTCACTCTAACCCGCTTACTACAGCGGGACTCACTCAGATTCTCACTCTAACACGCTTCCTACAGTGGGACTTACTCACTAACCCTAACCCATTTCCTACAGTGGGACACAATCACTCACTCACTCTAACCCACTTCCGACACTGGGACTCACTCACTCACCCCCTCTAAGTTGCTTCCTACAGTGGGACTCAATCACTCACTCAATTTCAGGTAATTCCTACAGTGGGACTCATACACTCGCTCAGTCTAACCGGCGCCCTACAGTGGGACTCACACAGTCTCCCAGTCTAAACTGCTTCCTACAGTGGGACTCAGTCTCTCACTCACTCTAAACTGCTTCCCACAGTGGGACTCACTCACTCACTCACTCTAACCTGTTTCAACAGTGGGACGCACTCACTCACTATAACCGGCTTCCTACATTGGGACTCACTCCCTCACTCACTCTAACCCACTTCCTACAGTGGGACTCACTCACTCACTCTCTCTAACCCACTTCCTACATTGGGACTCACTCACTCACTCACTCTAACCCACGTCCTACAATGGGACTCACTCACTCACTTTAACCTGTTTCATACAGTGGGACGCACTCACTCACTCTTACCCTCTTCCTACAGTGGGACTCACTCACTCACTCTAACCCATATCCTACAGTGGGACGCACTCACTCACTCTAACTCGCTTCCTATAGTGGGACTTACTCACTCGCTCACTCTAACCTACTTCCCACAGTGGGACTCACTCACTCACTCTAACCTTTTTCAACAGTGGGATGCACTCACTCACTCTAACCCACTTCCTACAGCGGGACTCACTGACTCACTCACTCACTCTAACCCGTTTCCTACAGTGGGACTCACTCACACAGTCACTCTAACCTCTTTCAACAGTGGGACACACTCACTCACTCTAACACGCTTTCAACAGTGGGAGTCACTCACACAACCACTCTAACCCGCTTCCTACAGTGGGAAACACTCACTCACTCTAACTCGCGCCCTAAAGTGGGACTCACTCACTCACACACTCTGAGTTGCTTCCCACAGTGGGTCTCTCTCACTCACTCACTCTAACCAGCTTCCTACAGTGGGGCTCAGTCACTCACTCACAGTAACCCACTTCCTACAGTGGGACTCACTCACTCACTTGGAGCTGCTTCCTACAGTGGACTCATACATTCACTCACTCTAAACTGCGCTTTGCAGTGGTACTCACTCACTCACTCAATCCCACTTCCTGCAGTGGAACACACTCACTCACCCACTCTGAATTGCTTCCTACAGTGGGACGCACTCACTCACTCTAACCTCCTTCCTACAGCGGGACTCACTCACTGTCTAACTCTAACCCTCTTACTACAGCGGGACTCACTCACTCTCTCACTCTAAACCGCTTCCATCAGTGGGACTCACTAGCTCAAACCCGCTTCCCACAGTGGGACTCACTCACTCACTCTAATCCGCTTCCTACAGTGGGACTCGCTCACTCTCTCACTCTAACTCGTGACCTACAGTGGGACTCACTCACTCACTCTAAGCCGCTTCCTACAGTGGGACTCACTCACTCACTCACTCTAAGCCGTTTCCTAGAGTGGGACTCGCTCACTCACTCACTTTAACCCGTTTCATACAGTGGGACACACTCACTCACTCTAATCCGCTTCCTACAGTGGGACTTACTCACTCACTCACTCTAACCAACTTCCTACAATGGGACTCACTCACTCACTGACTCACTCTAACCCGCTCCCTACAGTGGGACTCACTCACTCACTCACTCTAACCCACTTCCTACAGCGGGACTCACTCACTCACTCACTCTAATTCGTTTCCTACATTGGGACTTACTCACTCCCCCACTCTGAGCTGCTTCTTACAGTGGGACTCAGTCACTCACTCACTCTGAGCTGCTTCCTACAGTGGGACTCACTCAATCACTGTAACCTGTTTCAACAGTGGGACGCACTCACTCAGTCTAACCCGCTTTCAACAGTGGGACTCACTCACACAACCACTCTAACCCGCTTCCTACAGTGGGAAACACTCACTCACTCTAACTCGTGACCTACAGTGGGACTCATTCACTCATTCACTCTAACCCACTTCCTACAGTGGGACTCACTCACTCACTCACTCTAAGCCGTTTCCTATAGAGGGACTCACTCACTCACTCACTCTAAGCCGTTTCTAATAGTGGGACTCACTCACTCACTCACTCTAACCCACTTCTGACAGAGGGACTCACTCACTCACCCACTCTGAGTTACTTCCTACGGTGGGACTCACTCACTCACTCACTTTGAGCCGCTTCCTACAGTGGGACTCATACAATCGCTCAATCTATCTGGCGCCCTTCAGTGGGACTCACATACTCTCTCAGTCTAAACTGCTTCCTACAGTGGGACTCACTCGCTCACTCACTCTAACCTACTTCCCACAGTGGGACTCACTCACTCACTCTAACCTTTTTCAACAGTGGGATGCACTCACTCACTCTAACCCACTTCCTACAGCGGGACTCACTGACTCACTCACTCACTCTAACCCGTTTCCTACAGTGGGACTCACTCACTCACTCACTCTAACCCGTTTCATACAGTGGGACTCACTCACTCACTCACTCTAACCCACTTCCTACAGCGGGACTCACTCACTCACTCACTCTAACCCATTTCCTACATTGGGAATTACTCACTCCCCCACTCTGAGCTACTTCTTACAGTGGGTCTCAGTCACTCACTCACTCTGAGCTGCTTCCTACAGTTGGACTAACTCACACAGTCACTCTACACCCTTTCAACAGTGGGACACACTCACTCACTCTAACCCGCTTTCAACAGTGGGACTCACTCACACAACCACTCTAACCCGCTTCCTACAGTGGGAAACACTCACTCACTCACTCTAACCTGCTTCCCACAGTGGGACGCACTCACTCACACTTACCCGCTTCCTATAGTGGGACTCACTCACTCGCTCTAACACGCTAACTACAGTGGGACTCACTCACTCACTCACTCTAACCCGCTTCCTACAGCAGGAGTCACTCACTCTCTCACTCTAACCCGCTTCCTACAGTGGGACACACCAACTCACTCACTCTAAACCCACTTCCCACAGTGGGACTCACTCACTCACTCACTCTAACTCGTTTCCTACAGTGGGGCTCACTCACTCACTCTAACCCACTTCCTACAGTGGGACTCACTCACTCACTCACTCTAACACGCGTCCTACGGTAAGATACACTCACCCACTCTACCCCGCTTCCTACAGTGGGACTCACTCACTCACTCTAAGCCGCTTCCTACAGTGGGACTCACTCTAAGCTTCTTACTACAGTGGGACTTACTCACTCACTCACTCTAACCAACTTCCTACAATGGGAATCACTCACTCACTGACTCACTCTAACCCACTCCCTACAGTGGGACTCACTCACTCACTCACTCTAACCCACTTCCTACAGCGGGACTCACTCACTCACTCACTCTAATTCGTTTCCTACATTGGGACTTACTCACTCCCCCACTCTGAGCTGCTTCTTACAGTGGGACTCACTCACTCACACACTCTGAGTTGCTTCCTACAGTGGGTCTCACTCACTCACTCACGCTACCCCCGCTTCCTACAGTGGGACTCAGTCACTCAGTCACAGTAACCCGCTTCCTACAGTTGGACTCACTCAATCACTCATTCTCGCCTGCTCCGTATAGTGCGACTCACTCACTCACTCACTCTAAACCACTTCCTACAGTGGGACTCACTGACTCACTCACTCTAACACACTTCCGACAGTGGGAATCACTCACTCTCTCACTCTATCCCACTTGCTACAGTGGGACTCACTCTCTCACTCACTCTAACCCACTTCCTACAGAGGGACTCACTCACTCACTCTAACCCACTCCCTACAGTGGGACTCACTCTCTCACTCACTCTAACCCACTTCCTACAGCGGGACTCACTCACTCACTCTAACCCACTTCCTACAGTGGGACTCACTCACTCACTCACTCTAACCCACGTCCTACAGTGGGACTCACTCACTCACTCACTCTAACTCTAACCTGCTTCCCACAGCGGGACTCACTCACTCACTCTAATGTGTTTCAACAGTGGTACGCACTAACTCACTCTATCTCGCTTCCTACAGTGGGACTCACTCACTCACTTACTCTAACTCGTGCCCAACAGTGTGACTCTCTCACTCACTCTAACCTGTTTCCTACAGTGGGACGCACTCACTCACTAACTCTATGCCGCTTCCTGCAGTGGGAATCACTCACTCACTCTAACCCGCTTCCTACAGTGGGACTCACACACTCTCCCACTCTGAGCTACTTCCTACAGTGGGACTCACTCACTCACTCACTCTAACCGAATTCCTGCAGTGGGACTCACTCACTCACTCACTTTCAGCTAATTCCTACAGTGGGACTCATACACTCGCTCAGTCTAACCGGCGCCCTACAGTGGGACTCACACACTCTCCCAGTCTAAACTGCTTCCCACAGTGGGACTCACTCACTCACTCACTCTAACCTGTTTCAACAGTGGGACGCACTCACTCACTCACTCTAACCTGTTTCAACAGTGGGACGCACTCACTCACTATAACCGGCTTCCTACATTGGGACTCACTCCCTCACTCACTCTAACCCACTTCCTACAGTGGGACTCACTTACTCACTCACTCTAACCCACTTCCTACAGTGGGACTCACTCACTCACTTTAACCTGTTTCATACAGTGGGACGCACTCACTCACTCTTACCCTCTTCCTACAGTGGGACTCACTCACTCACTCTAAACCATATCCTACAGTGGGACGCACTCACTCACTCTAACTCGCTTCCTACAGTGGGACTTACTCACTCGCTCACTCTAACCAACTTCCTGCAGTGAGACTCACTCACACAAACACTCTAACCCGCTTCCTACAGTGGGAAACACTCACTCACTCTAACTCATGCCCTAAAGTGGGACTCACTCACTCGCGCACTCTGAGTTGCTTCCTACAGTGGGTCTCACTCACTCACTCACTCTAACCCGCTTCCTACAATGGGACTCAGTCACTCACTCACAGTAACCCACTTCCTATAGTGGGACTCACTCACTCACTCATTCTCACCTGCTCCGTATAGTGCTACTCGCTCCCTCACTCACTCTACCCCGCTTCATGCAGTGGGACTCACTCACTCACTCTAACCCGCTTTTTACAGTGGGACTCACTCACTCACTCTCTCTAACCCACTTCCTACATTGGGACTCACTCACTCACTCACTCTAACCCACGTCCTACAGTGGGATTCACTCACTCACTTTAACCTGTTTCATACAGTGGGACGCACTCACTCACTCTTACCCTCTTCCTACAGTGGGACTCACTCACTCACTCTAACCCATATCCTACAGTGGGACGCACTCACTCACTCTAACTCGCTTCCTATAGTGGGACTTACTCACTCGCTCACTCTAACCTACTTCCCACAGTGGGACTCACTCACTCACTCTAACCTTTTTCAACAGTGGGATGCACTCACTCACTCTAACCCACTTCCTACAGCGGGACTCACTGACTCACTCACTCACTCTAACCCGTTTCCTACAGTGGGACTCACTCACACAGTCACTCTAACCTGTTTCAACAGTGGGACACACTCACTCACTCTAACACGCTTTCAACAGTGGGAGTCACTCACACAACCACTCTAACCCGCTTCCTACAGTGGGAAACACTCACTCACTCTAACTCGCGCCCTAAAGTGGGACTCACTCACTCACACACTCTGAGTTGCTTCCCACAGTGGGTCTCTCTCACTCACTCACTCTAACCAGCTTCCTACAGTGGGGCTCAGTCACTCACTCACAGTAACCCACTTCCTACAGTGGGACTCACTCACTCACTTGGAGCTGCTTCCTACAGTGGACTCATACATTCACTCACTCTAAACTGCGCTTTGCAGTGGTACTCACTCACTCACTCAATCCCACTTCCTGCAGTGGAACACACTCACTCACCCACTCTGAATTGCTTCCTACAGTGGGACGCACTCACTCACTCTAACCTCCTTCCTACAGCGGGACTCACTCACTGTCTAACTCTAACCCTCTTACTACAGCGGGACTCACTCACTCTCTCACTCTAAACCGCTTCCATCAGTGGGACTCACTAGCTCAAACCCGCTTCCCACAGTGGGACTCACTCACTCACTCTAATCCGCTTCCTACAGTGGGACTCGCTCACTCTCTCACTCTAACTCGTGACCTACAGTGGGACTCACTCACTCACTCTAAGCCGCTTCCTACAGTGGGACTCACTCACTCACTCACTCTAAGCCGTTTCCTAGAGTGGGACTCACTCACTCACTCACTTTAACCCGTTTCATACAGTGGGACACACTCACTCACTCTAATCCGCTTCCTACAGTGGGACTTACTCACTCACTCACTCTAACCAACTTCCTACAATGGGACTCACTCACTCACTGACTCACTCTAACCCACTCCCTACAGTGGGACTCACTCACTCACTCACTCTAACCCACTTCCTACAGCGGGACTCACTCACTCACTCACTCTAATTCGTTTCCTACATTGGGACTTACTCACTCCCCCACTCTGAGCTGCTTCTTACAGTGGGACTCAGTCACTCACTCACTCTGAGCTGCTTCCTACAGTGGGACTCACTCAATCACTGTAACCTGTTTCAACAGTGGGACGCACTCACTCAGTCTAACCCGCTTTCAACAGTGGGACTCACTCACACAACCACTCTAACCCGCTTCCTACAGTGGGAAACACTCACTCACTCTAACTCGTGACCTACAGTGGGACTCATTCACTCATTCACTCTAACCCACTTCCTACAGTGGGACTCACTCACTCACTCACTCTAAGCCGTTTCCTATAGAGGGACTCACTCACTCACTCACTCTAAGCCGTTTCTAATAGTGGGACTCACTCACTCACTCACTCTAACCCACTTCTGACAGAGGGACTCACTCACTCACCCACTCTGAGTTACTTCCTACGGTGGGACTCACTCACTCACTCACTTTGAGCCGCTTCCTACAGTGGGACTCATACAATCGCTCACTCTATCTGGCGCCCTTCAGTGGGACTCACATACTCTCTCAGTCTAAACTGCTTCCTACAGTGGGACTCACTCGCTCACTCACTCTAACCTACTTCCCACAGTGGGACTCACTCACTCACTCTAACCTTTTTCAACAGTGGGATGCACTCACTCACTCTAACCCACTTCCTACAGCGGGACTCACTGACTCACTCACTCACTCTAACCCGTTTCCTACAGTGGGACTCACTCACTCACTCACTCTAACCCGTTTCATACAGTGGGACTCACTCACTCACTCACTCTAACCCACTTCCTACAGCGGGACTCACTCACTCACTCACTCTAACCCATTTCCTACATTGGGAATTACTCACTCCCCCACTTTGAGCTACTTCTTACAGTGGGTCTCAGTCACTCACTCACTCTGAGCTGCTTCCTACAGTTGGACTAACTCACACAGTCACTCTACACCCTTTCAACAGTGGGACACACTCACTCACTCTAACCCGCTTTCAACAGTGGGACTCACTCACACAACCACTCTAACCCGCTTCCTACAGTGGGACACAATCACTCACTCACTCTAACCTGCTTCCCACAGTGGGACGCACTCACTCACACTTACCCGCTTCCTATAGTGGGACTCACTCACTCGCTCTAACATGCTAACTACAGTGGGACTCACTCACTCACTCACTCTAACCCGCTTCCTACAGCAGGAGTCACTCACTCTCTCACTCTAACCCGCTTCCTACAGTGGGACACACCAACTCACTCACTCTAAACCCACTTCCCACAGTGGGACTCACTCACTCACTCACTCTAACTCGTTTCCTACAGTGGGGCTCACTCACTCACTCTAACCCACTTCCTACAGTGGGACTCACTCACTCACCCACTCTGAATTGCTAACTACAGTGGGACTCACTCACTCACTCACTCTAACACGCGTCCTACGGTAAGATACACTCACCCACTCTACCCCGCTTCCTACAGTGGGACTCACTCACTCACTCTAAGCCGCTTCCTACAGTGGGACTCACTCTAAGCTTCTTACTACAGTGGGACTTACTCACACACTCACTCTAACCATTTTAAACAGTGGGACGCACTCACTCAGTCTAACCCGTTTCCTACATTGGGACTTACTCGCTCACCCACTCTGAGCTACTTCTTACAGTAGGATTCAATTAGTCACTCACTCTGGGCTGCTTCCTAAAGTGGGACTCACTCACACAACCACTCTAACCCGCTTCATACAGTGGGAAACACTCACTCACTCTAGCTCGCTTCCTAAAGTGGGACTCACTCACTCACACACTCTGAGTTGCTTCCTACAGTGGGTCTCACTCACTCACTCACGCTACCCCGCTTCCTACAGTGGGACTCAGTCACTCAGTCACAGTAACCCGCTTCCTACAGTTGGACTCACTCAATCACTCATTCTCGCCTGCTCCATATAGTGCGACTCACTCACTCACTCACTCTAAACCACTTCCTACAGTGGGACTCACTGACTCACTCACTCTAACACACTTCCGACAGTGGGAATCACTCACTCTCTCACTCTATCCCACTTGCTACAGTGGGACTCACTCTCTCACTCACTCTAACCCACTTCCTACAGAGGGACTCACTCACTCACTCTAACCCACTCCCTACAGTGGGACTCACTCTCTCACTCACTCTAACCCACTTCCTACAGCGGGACTCACTCACTCACTCTAACCCACTTCCTACAGTGGGACTCACTCACTCACTCACTCTAACCCACGTCCTACAGTGGGACTCACTCACTCACTCACTCACTCTAACCTGCTTCCCACAGCGGGACTCACTCACTCACTCTAATGTGTTTCAACAGTGGTACGCACTAACTCACTCTATCTCGCTTCCTACAGTGGGACTCACTCACTCACTTACTCTAACTCGTGCCCTACAGTGGGACTCTCTCACTCACTCTAACCTGTTTCATACAGTGGGACGCACTCACTCACTAACTCTATGCCGCTTCCTGCAGTGGGAATCACTCACTCACTCTAACCCGCTTCCTACATTGGGACTCACTCACTCACCCACTCTGAATTGCTCCCTACAGTGGGACTCACTCACTCACTCACTTTCAGCTAATTCCTACAGTGGGACTCATACACTCGCTCAGTCTAACCGGCGCCCTACAGTGGGACTCACACACTCTCCCAGTCTAAACTGCTTCCCACAGTGGGACTCACTCACTCACTCACTCTAACCTGTTTCAACAGTGGGACGCACTCACTCACTCACTCTAACCTGTTTCAACAGTGGGGCGCACTCACTCACTATAACCGGCTTCCTACATTGGGACTCACTCCCTCACTCACTCTAACCCACTTCCTACAGTGGGACTCACTCACTCACTCACTCACTCTAACCCACTTCCTACAGTGGGACTCACTCACTCACTTTAACCTGTTTCATACAGTGGGACGCACTCACTCACTCTTACCCTCTTCCTACAGTGGGACTCACTCACTCACTCTAAACCATATCCTACAGTGGGACGCACTCACTCACTCTAACTCGCTTCCTACAGTGGGACTTACTCACTCGCTCACTCTAACCCGCTTCCTGCAGTGAGACTCACTCACACAAACACTCTAACCCGCTTCCTACAGTGGGAAACACTCACTCACTCTAACTCATGCCCTAAAGTGGGACTCACTCACTCGCGCACTCTGAGTTGCTTCCTACAGTGGGTCTCACTCACTCACTCACTCTAACCCGCTTCCTACAATGGGACTCAGTCACTCACTCACAGTAACCCACTTCCTATAGTGGGACTCACTCACTCACTCATTCTCACCTGCTCCGTATAGTGCTACTCGCTCCCTCACTCACTCTACCCCGCTTCCTGCAGTGGGACTCACTCACTCACTCTAAGCCGCTTCCTACAGTGGGACTCACTCTAAGCTTCTTACTATAGTGGGACTTACTCACACACTCACTCTAACCATTTTAAACAGTGGGACGCACTCACTCAGTCTAACACGTTTCCTACATTGGGACTTACTCGCTCCCCCACTCTGAGCTACTTCTTACAGTAGGATTCAATTAGTCACTCACTCTGGGCTGCTTCCTAAAGTGGGCCTCACTCACACAACCACTCTAACCCGCTTCATACAGTGGGAAACACTCACTCACTCTAGCTCGCTTCCTAAAGTGGGACTCACTCACTCACACACTCTGAGTTGCTTCCTACAGTGGGTCTCACTCACTCACTCACGCTACCCCGCTTCCTACAGTGGGACTCAGTCACTCAGTCACAGTAACCCGCTTCCTACAGTTGGACTCACTCAATCACTCATTCTCGCCTGCTCCGTATAGTGCGACTCACTCACTCACTCACTCTAAACCACTTCCTACAGTGGGACTCACTGACTCACTCACTCTAACACACTTCCGACAGTGGGAATCACTCACTCTCTCACTCTATCCCACTTGCTACAGTGGGACTCACTCTCTCACTCACTCTAACCCACTTCCTACAGTGGGACTCACTCAGTCTCTCACTCTAATCCGCTTCCTACAGTGGGACTCACTCTCTCACTCACTCTAACCCACTTCCTACAGCGGGACTCACACACTCACTCTAACCTGCATCCTACAGTGGGACTCACTCACTCACTCACTCTAACCCACTTCCTACAGTGGGACTCACTCACTCACTCACTCACTCTAACCTGCTTCCCACAGCGGGACTCACTCACACACTCTAATGTGTTTCAACAGTGGTACGCACTAACTCACTCTATCTCGCTTCCTACAGTGGGACTCACTCACTCACTTACTCTAACTCGTGCCCTACAGTGGGACTCTCTCACTCACTCTAACCTGTTTCATAGAGTGGGACGCACTCACTCACTCTAATTCGCTTCCTAAACTGGGACTTACTCACTCACTCACTCTAACCTGTTTCCTACAGTGGGACTCACTCACTCACTAACTCTATGCCGCTTCCTGCAGTGGGAATCACTCACTCACTCTAACCCGCTTCCTACATTGGGACTCACACACTCTCCCACTCTGAGCTACTTCCTACAGTGGGAATCACTCACACACTCACTCTAACTCGCTTCCTACAGTGGGACTCACTCACTCACTCACTCTAACCCGCTAACTACAGTGGGACTCACTCACTCACTCACTCTAACCGACTTCCTGCAGTGGGACTCACTCACTCACTCACTTTCAGCTAATTCCTACAGTGGGACTCATACACTCGCTCAGTCTAACCGGCGCCCTACAGTGGGACTCACACACTCTCCCAGTCTAAACTGCTTCCTACAGTGGGACTCAGTCTCTCACTCACTCTAAACTGCTTCCCACAGTGGGACTCACTCACTCACTCACTCTAACCTGTTTCAACAGTGGGACGCACTCACTCACTATAACCGGCTTCCTACATTGGGACTCACTCCCTCACTCACTCTAACCCACTTCCTACAGTGGGACTCACTCACTCACTCACTCTAACCCACTTCCTACAGTGGGACTCACTCACTCACTTTAACCTGTTTCATACAGTGGGACGCACTCACTCACTCTTACCCTCTTCCTACAGTGGGACTCACTCACTCACTCTAACCCATATCCTACAGTGGGACGCACTCACTCACTCTAACTCGCTTCCTACAGTGGGACTTACTCACTCGCTCACTCTAACCCGCTTCCTGCAGTGAGACTCACTCACACAAACACTCTAACCCGCTTCCTACAGTGGGAAACACTCACTCACTCTAACTCATGCCCTAAAGTGGGACTCACTCACTCGCGCACTCTGAGTTGCTTCCTACAGTGGGTCTCACTCACTCACTCACTCTAACCCGCTTCCTACAATGGGACTCAGTCACTCACTCACAGTAACCCACTTCCTATAGTGGGACTCACTCACTCACTCATTCTCACCTGCTCCGTATAGTGCTACTCGCTCCCTCACTCGCTCTACCCCGCTTCCTGCAGTGGGACTCACTCACTCACTCTAAGCCACTTCCTACAGTGGGACTCACTCTAAGCTTCTTACTATAGTGGGACTTACTCACACACTCACTCTAACCATTTTAAACAGTGGGACGCACTCACTCAATCTAACCCGTTTCCTACATTGGGACTTACTCGCTCCCCCACTCTGAGCTACTTCTTACAGTAGGATTCAATTAGTCACTCACTCTGGGCTGCTTCCTAAACTGGGACTCACTCACACAACCACTCCAACCCGCTTCATACAGTGGGACGCACTCACTCACTCTAACCCGCTTCCTACAGTAGAACTCACTCACTCACTCTAACCCGCTTTAAACAGTGGGACTCACTCACTCACTCACTCTAACCCGCTAACTACAGTGGGAAACAATAACTCACTCTAACTCATGCCCTGAAGTGGGACTCACTCACTCACACACTCTAACCCGCTTCCTACAGTGGGACTCACCAACTCACTCACTCTAACCCGCTTCCCACAGTGGGACTCACTCACTCACTCACTCTAACTCGTTTCCAACAGTGGGGCTCACTCGCTCACTCTAACCCACTTCCTACAGTGGGACTCACTCACTCACCCACTCTGAATTGCTCCCTACAGTGGGACTCACTCACTCACTCACTCTAACCCACTCCCTACATTGGGTCTCACTCACTAACTCACTCTAACCCACTTCCTACAGCGGGACTCACTCACTCACTCACTCTAACCCGCTTCCTACAGTGGGACTCACTCACTCACTCACTATAACCTGCGTCCTACAGTGGGACTCACTCACTCACTTTAACCTGTTTCATACAGTGGGACGCACTCACTCACCTTACCCTCTTCCTACAGTGGGACTCACTCACTCACTCTAACCCATATCCTACAGTGGGACGCACTCACTCACTCTAACTCGCTTCCTACAGTGGGACTTACTCACTCACTCACTCTAACCCTCTTCCTGCAGTGAGACTCACTCACTCAGTCTAACCCGTTTCCTACATTGGGACTTACTCGCTCCCCCACTCTGAGCTACTTCTTACAGTAGGATTCAATCAGTCACTCACTCTGGGCTGCTTCCTACAGTGGGACTCACTCACTCACTCACTCTAGCTCGCTACCTATAGTGGGAAACACTCACTCACTCTTACCCTCTACCTATAGTGGGACTTACTCACACACTCACTCTAACCATTTTAAGCAGTGGGACGCACTCACTCAGTCTAACCCGTTTCCTACATTGGGACTTACTCTCTCCCCCACTCTGAGCTACTTCTTACAGTAGGATTCAATTAGTCACTCACTCTGGGCTGCTTCCTAAAGTGGGTCTCACTCACACAACCACTCTAACCCGCTTCATACAGTGGGAAACACTCACTCACTCTAGCTCGCTTCCTAAAGTGGGACTCGCTCACTCACACACTCTGAGTTGCTTCCTACAGTGGGTCTCACTCACTCACTCACGCTACCCCGCTTCCTACAATGGGACTCAGTCACTCAGTCACAGTAACCCGCTTCCTACATTGGACTCACTCAATCACTCATTCTCGCCTACTCCGTATAGTGCGACTCTCTCACTCACTCACTCTAAACCACTTCCTACAGTGGGACTCACTGACTCACTCACTCTAACACACTTCCGACAGTGGGAATCACTCACTCTCTCACTCTATCCCACTTGCTACAGTGGGACTCACTCTCTCACTCACTCTAACCCACTTCCTATAGTGGGACTCACTCAGTCTCTCACTCTAATCCGCTTCCTACAGTGGGACTCACTCTCTCACTCACTCTAACCCACTTCCTACAGCGGGACTCACACACTCACTCTAACCTGCATCCTACAGTGGGACTCACTCACTCACTCACTCTAACCCACTTCCTACAGTGGGACTCACTCACTCACTCACTCACTCTAACCTGCTTCCCACAGCGGGACTCACTCACTCACTCTAATGTGTTTCAACAGTGGTACGCACTAACTCACTCTATCTCGCTTCCTACAGTGGGACTCACTCACTCACTTACTCTAACTCGTGCCCTACAGTGGGACTCTCTCACTCAATCTAACCTGTTTCATACAGTGGGACGCACTCACTCACTCTAATTCGCTTCCTAAACTGGGACTTACTCACTCACTCACTCTAACCTGTTTCCTACAGTGGGACTCACTCACTCACTAACTCTATGCCGCTTCCTGCAGTGGGAATCACTCACTCACTCTAACCCGCTTCCTACATTGGGACTCACACACTCACTAACTCTATGCCGCTTCCTGCAGTGGGAATCACTCACTCACTCTAACCCGCTTCCTACATTGGGACTCACACACTCTCCCACTCTGAGCTACTTCCTACAGTGGGAATCACTCACACACTCACTCTAACTCGCTTCCTACAGTGGGACTCACTCACTCACTCACTCTAACCCGCTAACTACAGTGGGACTCACTCACTCACTCACTCTAACCGACTTCCTGCAGTGGGACTCACTCACTCACTCACTTTCAGCTAATTCCTACAGTGGGACTCATACACTCGCTCAGTCTAACCGGCGCCCTACAGTGGGACTCACACACTCTCCCAGTCTAAACTGCTTCCCACAGTGGGACTCACTCACTCACTCACTCTAACCTGTTTCAACAGTGGGACGCACTCACTCACTCACTCTAACCTGTTTCAACAGTGGGGCGCACTCACTCACTATAACCGGCTTCCTACATTGGGACTCACTCCCTCACTCACTCTAACCCACTTCCTACAGTGGGACTCACTCACTCACTCACTCTAACCCACTTCCTACAGTGGGACTCACTCACTCACTTTAACCTGTTTCATACAGTGGGACGCACTCACTCACTCTTACCCTCTTCCTACAGTGGGACTCACTCACTCACTCTAACCCATATCCTACAGTGGGACGCACTCACTCACTCTAACTCGCTTCCTACAGTGGGACTTACTCACTCGCCCACTCTAACCCGCTTCCTGTAGTGAGACTCACTCACACAAACACTCTAACCCGCTTCCTACAGTGGGAAACACTCACTCACTCTAACTCATGCCCTAAAGTGGGACTCACTCACTCGCGCACTCTGAGTTGCTTCCTACAGTGGGTCTCACTCACTCACTCACTCTAACCCGCTTCCTACAATGGGACTCAGTCACTCACTCACAGTAACCCACTTCCTATAGTGGGACTCACTCACTCACTCATTCTCACCTGCTCCGTATAGTGCTACTCGCTCCCTCACTCACTCTTCCCCGCTTCCTGCAGTGGGACTCACTCACTCACTCTAAGCCGCTTCCTACAGTGGGACTCACTCTAAGCTTCTTACTATAGTGGGACTTACTCACACACTCACTCTAACCATTTTAAACAGTGGGACGCACTCACTCAATCTAACCCGTTTCCTACATTGGGACTTACTCGCTCCCCCACTCTGAGCTACTTCTTACAGTAGGATTCAATTATTCACTCACTCTGGGCTGCTTCCTAAACTGGGACTCACTCACACAACCACTCCAACCCGCTTCATACAGTGGGAAACACTCACTCACTCTAGCTCGCTTCCTAAAGTGGGACTCACTCACTCACACACTCTGAGTTGCTTCCTACAGTGGGTCTCACTCACTCACTCACGCTACCCCGCTTCCTACAGTGGGACTCAGTCACTCAGTCACAGTAACCCGCTTCCTACAGTTGGACTCACTCAATCACTCATTCTCGCCTGCTCCGTATAGTGCGACTCACTCACTCACTCACTCTAAACCACTTCCTACAGTGGGACTCACTGACTCACTCACTCTAACACACTTCCGACAGTGGGAATCACTCACTCTCTCACTCTATCCCACTTGCTACAGTGGGACTCACTCACTCACTCACTCTAATCCACTTCCTACTGTGGGACTCACTCACTTACTCACTCTAACCCGCTGCCTACAGCGGGACTCACTCAGTCACTCTAACCCACTTCCTACGGTGGGACTCACTCACTCACTCAGTCTAACCCGCTTCCTGCAGTGAGACTCACTCACTCACTGTAACCCGTTTTCTACATTGGGACTTACTCACTCCCCCACTCTGAGCTACTTCTTACAGTGGGACTCAATCACTCACTCACTCTGAGCTGCTTCCCACAGTGGGACTCACTCACACAGTCACTCTAACCCGTTTCAACAGTGGGACACACTCACTCACTCTAACCCGCTTTCAATAGTGTTACTCACTCACACAACCACTGTAACCCGCTTCCTACAGTGGGAAACACTCACTCACTCTAACTCGCGCCCTAAAGTGGGACTCACTCACTCACACACTCTGAGTTGCTTCCCACAGTGGGTATCTCTCACTCACTCACTATAACCAGCTTCCTACAGTGGGGCTCAGTCACTCACTCACAGTAACCAGCTCCCTAAAGTGGGACTCACTCACTTACACTGTCTAATGCACTTCCTACTGTTTGACTCACTCACACACTCACTCTATACCTGCATCCTGATGGGACTAACTCCCTCACCCTAAATCGCTTCCTACAGTGGGACTCACTCACTCACTCTAACCGGTTTCCTACAGTGGGACACACTCACTCACTAACTCTAACTGGCGCCCTACAGTGGGACTCACACACTCTCTCCGTCTAAACTGCTTCCTACTGTGGGACTCACTCGCTCACTCACTCTAACCTACTTCCCACAGTGGGACTCACTCACTCACTCTAACCTGTTTCAACAGTGGGATGTACTCACTCACTCTAACCCACTTCCTACAGCGGGACTCACTGACTCACGCACTCACTCTAACCCGTTTCCTACAGTGGGACTCACTCACTCACTCACTCACTCTAACCCACTCCCTACAGTGGGTCTCACTCACTAACTCACTTCAACCCACTTCCGACAGCGGGACTCACGCACTCACTCACTCTAACCCATTTCCTACATTGGGACTTACTCACTCCCCCACTCTGAGCTACTTCTTACAGTGGGACTCACTCACTCACTCACTCTGAGCTGCTTCCTACAGTGGGACTCACTCACACAGTCACTCTAACCCGTTTCAACAGTGGGACACACTCACTCACTCTAACCCGCTTTCAACAGTGGGACTCACTCACACAACCACTCTAATCCGCTTCCTACAGTGGGAAACACTCACTCACTCTAACTCGTGACCTCAAGTGGGACTCATTCACTCACTCACTCTAACCCGCTTCCTACAGTGAGACACACTCACTCACTCTACCCCGCTTCCTGCAGTGGGAATCACTCACTCTAACACGTTTCCTACAGTAGGACTCACTCACTCACAAACTCTAACCCGCTTCCTACAGTGGCAATCACTCACTCACTCGCTCTAACTCGCTTCCTACAGTGGGACACACACACTCACTCTAACCTGCTTCCTGCAGTGAGACTCACTCACTCACTCTAACCCGTTTCCTACATTGCGACTTACTCTCTCCCCCACTCTGAGCTACTTCTTACAGTAGGATTCAATCAGTCAGTCACTCTGGGCTGCTTCCTACAGTGGGACTCACTCACACAGTCACTCTAACCCGCTTTCAACAGTGGGACGCACTCACTCACTCTAACCCGCTTCCTATAGTGGGACTCACTCACTCACTCTAACCAGCTTTCAACCGTGGGGCTCACTCACACAAACACTCTAACCCGCTTCCTACAGTGGTACTCAGTCACTCACTCACAGTAACCCACTTCCTACTGTGGGACTCTCACTTACTCATTCTCACCTGCTCCCTATAGTGCGACTCACTCACTCACTCATTCTAACCCACTTCCTATAGTGGGACTCAGTCACTTACTCACTGTAACCCGCTTCCCACAGTGGGACTCACTCACTCACTCACTCTAACCCACTTCCTACAGCGGGACTCACTCACTCACTCTAACCCGCTTCCTACAGTGGGACACACTCACTCACTCACTCTAACCCACTTCCGACAGTGGGAATCACTCACTCACCCACTCTGAGTTGCTTCCTACGGTGGGACTCATTCACTCACTCACTCACTTTGAGCCGCTTCCTCCAGTGGTACTCATACAATCGCTCAATCTAACTGGCGCCCTTCGGTGGGACTCACACACTCTCTCAGTCTAAACTGCTTCCTACAGTGGGACTCAGCCACTCACTCACTCTAACCTGCTTCCCACAGTGGGACTCACTATCTCACTCTAACCTGTTTCAACAGTGGGACGCACTCACTCACTCTAAACCACTTCCTACAGTGGGACTCACTCACTTACTCACTCTAACCGACTTCCTACAGCGGGACTCACTCACGCACTCACTCTAAGCCGTTTCTAATAGTGGGACTCACTCACTCACTCACTCTAAGCCGTTTCCTGCAGTGGGAATCACTCACTCACTCTAACACGTTTCCTACAGTGGGACTCACTCACTCTATCACTCTAACCCGCTTCCTGCAGTGGGAATCAAACACTTACTCACTCTAAGCAGCTTCCTACAGTGGACTCACTCACTCACTCACTCTAACCCACTTCCGACAGTGGGACTCACTCACTCACCTACTCTAAGTTGCTTCCTACGGTGGGACTCACTCACTCACTCACTTTCAGCTAATTCCTAAAGTGGGACTCATACACTCGCTCACTCTAACCAGTTCTCTACAGTGGGACTCACACACTCTCTCAGTCTAAACTGCTTCCTACAGTGGGACTCAGTCACTCACTCACTCTAAACTGCTTCCCACAGTGGGACACACTCACTCACTCACTCTAACCCACTTCCTACGTGGGACTTACTCACTCACTCACGCTAACCTGCTTCCCACAGTGGGTCTCTCTCACTCACTCACTCTAACCAGCTTCCTACAGTGGGGCTCAGTCACTCACTCACACTAACCCGCTTCCTACAGTGGGACTCACTCACTCTCCCACTCTGACCTACTTCCTACAGTGGGACTCACTCACTTACTCACTCTTACCCGCTTCCTACAGTGGGAATCACTCACTCACTCACTCTGAACCAAGCCCTACACCAGGAGTCACTCACTCTAACCAGCTTCCTACAGTGGGGCTCAGTCACTCACTAACCCTAACCCGTTTCCTACAGTGGGACACAATCACTCACTCACTCTAACCCACTTCCGACAGTGGACTCACTCACTCACCCACTCTAAGTTTCTTCCTACGGTGGGACTCACTCTCTCACCCACTTTCAGCTAATTCCTACAGTGGGACTCATACACTCGCAAACGCTAACCGGCGACCTACAGTGGGACTCACTCACTCACTCACTCTGACCAGCTTCCTACAGTGGGACTCACTCAGTCACTCACTCTAACACACTTCCTACAGTGGGACACACTCACTCACTAACTTTGAGCTGCTTCTTACAGTGGACTCATACATTCACTCACTCTAACCTGCGCTTTGCAGTGGTGCTCACTCACTCACTCTAACCCGCTTCATACAGTGGGACTCACTCACTAACTCACTCAAACCCACTTCCTATAGTGGGACTCACTCACTCACTCTAACCCGATTCCTACATTGGGACTCACTCACTCTCCCACTCAGAGCTACTTCCTACAGTGGGACTCACTCACTCACTCACAGTAACCCGCTTCCTACAGTGGGACTCACTCACTCAGTCACTCTAACCCGCTAACTACAGTGGGACTCACTCACTCACTCACTCTAACCCACTTCCTACAGCGGGACTCACTCGGTCACTCTACCCCACTTCCTACAGTGGGACTCACTCACTAACTCACTCTAAGCCGTTTCCTGTAGTGGGACTCAATCACTCACTCACTTTAACCAGTTTCATACAGTGGGACGCACTCACTCACTCTAATCCGCTTCCTACACTGGGACTTACTCACTCACTCACTCTAACCCGTTTCCTACAGGGGCACTCGCTCACTCACTCACTCTACCCCGCTTCCTGCAGTGGGAATCACTCACTCACTCTAACCCGTTTCCTACAGTGGGACGCACACACTCACTCGAACCCGCTACCTACAGTGGGACTCACTCACACACTCACTCTGAGCAGGAAGTACAGGTGGACTCACTCACCCACTCACCCTAAATCGCTTTCTACAGTGGTACTCACTCACTCTAACCCATTTCCTGCAATGGCACTTACTCACTCTCCCCCTCTTAGCTACTTCCTAGAGTGGTACTCACTCTACGCCCTCACTCTAACCTGCGCCCTACATTGGGACTCAGTCACTCACTCTCTCTACCCCACTTCCTACAGTGGGACTCACTCACTCACTAACTCTAACCCACTTCCTACAGTGGGACTCACTCAGTCACTCACTCTAACCCACATCCTACAGTGGGACTCATTCACTCAGTCACTCTAACCCACTTCCTACAGCGGGACTCCCTCACTCACTCTAACCCACTTCCTACAGTGGGACTCACTCACTCACTCACTCTAACCCGTTTCCTACAGTGGGAAACACTCACACACTCTAACCCGCGTCCTACAGTGGGACGCACTCACTTACTCTAACTCGCTTCCTACAGTGGGACGCACTCACTCACTCTAATCCGCTTTCTACAGTGGGACTTACTCACTCACTCACTCTGACACGTTTCCTACCTCGGGACTTAATCACTCTCCCTCTCTAAGCTACTTCGTACTGTGGGACTGACTCATGCACTCACTCTAACCCGCTTCCTACAGTGGGACTCACTCACTCACTCTCTCTACCCCACTTCCTGCAGTGGGACTCACTCACTCACTCACTCTAAGCCGTTTCCTGTAGTGGGACTCAATCACTCACTCACTTTAACCCGTTTCATACAGTGGGACGCACTCACTCACTCTAATCTGCTTCCTACACTGGGACTTACTCACTCACTCACTCTAACCCGTTTCCTACAGCGGCACTCGCTCACTCACTCACTCTACCCTGCCTCCTGCAGTGGGAATCACTCACTCACTCTAACCCGTTTCCTACAGTGGGACTCACTCACTCACTCTAACCCGCTTCCTACCGTGGGACTCACTCACACACTCACTCTGAGCAGCTAAGTACAGGTGGACTCACTCACCCACTCACCCTAAACCGCTTCCTACAGTGGTACTCACTCACTCTAACACATTTCCTGCAATGGCACTTACTCACTCTCCCCCTCTTAGCTACTTCCTAGAATGGTACTCACTCACGCACTCACTCTAACTTGCGCCCTACATTGGGACTCAGTCACTCACTCTCTCTACCCCACTTCCTACAGTGGGACTCACTCAGTCACTCACTCTAACCCACTTCCTACAGTGGGACTCACTCACTCACTCACTCTAACCCACTTCCTACAGCGGGACTCACTCACTCACTCTAACCCACTTCCTACAGTGGGACTCACTCACTCACTTGCTCTAACCCCCGCCCTAGAGTGGGACTCACTCAGTCAATCTACCCCGCTTCCTGCAGTGGGAATCACTCACTCACTCACTCTGAGCTGCTTCCTAAAGTGGGTCTCACTCTCCCACTCTTTCCTACTTTCTACAGTGGGACTCACTCAGTCACTCAAACCCACATCCCACAGTGGGACTCACTCACTCACTCACTTTGAACCAAGCCCTACACTAGGAGTCACTCACTCTATCCTGCTTCCTACAGCGGGACTCACACACTCTCTCACTCTAAACCGCTTCCTACAGCGGGACTCACTTAGTTACTCACTCTTACCCGCTTCCTCCAGTGGGACTCACTCACTAACACTAACCCGTTTCCTACAGTGGGACACAATCACTCACTCACTCTAACCCACTTCCGACAGTAGACTCACTCACTCACCCACTTTCAGCTAATTCCTACAGTGGGACTCATACACTCGCTCACGCTAACCGGCGACCTACAGTGGGACTCACTCACTCTCACACTCTAACTCGTGACCTACAGTGGGACTCACTCACTAACTCACTCTAACCCGCTTTCTACACTGGGACTCACTCACACAAACACTCTAACACAGTGGGACTCACTCAGTCACTCACTCTAACCCACTTCCTACAGGGGGACTCACTCAGTCACTCTAACCCACTTCCTACAGTGGGACTCACTCACTCAGTCACTCTAAGGCGTTTCCTATAGTGGGACTCACTCACTCACTCACTCTAACCCGCTTCCTACCGTGGGACTCACTCACTCACTCACTCTGAACCTAGAACTGCACTAGGAGTCACACACTCTAACCTGCTTCCTACAGCGGGACTCACTCACTCTCTCACTCTAACCCGATTCCTACAGCGGGACTCACTCAGTTACTCACTCTAACCCGCTTCCTACATGGGACTTACTCACTAACCCTAACCCGTTTCCTACAGTGGGACAGAATCACTCACGCACTCTAACCCACTTCCGACAGTGGGACACACTCACTCACCCACTCTGAATTGCTTCCTACAGTGGGATGCACTCACTCACTCTATCCCGCTTCCTACAGTGGGAGTCACTCACTCACTCACTCTGACTCGTGACCTACAGTGGGACTCACTCACTCACTCACTCTAACCCACTTCCTGCAGTGGGACTCACTCACTCACTCACTCTTATCCGTTTCCTATAGTGGGACTCGCTCACTCACTCTATCCCGCTTTCAACAGTGGGACTCACTCACACAAACACTCTAACACAGTGGGACTCACTCACTCACTCACTTTAACCCAACTCCTACAGCGGGACTCACTCAGTCACTCTAACCCACTTCCTACAGTGGGACTCACTCACTCACTCACTCTAAGCCGTTTCCTATAGTGGGACTCACACACTCACTCACTCTAACCCGCTTCCTACAGTGGGACTCACTCGCTCATTCACTCTGAACCGAGCCCTGCACTAGGAGTCACTCACTCTAACCTGCTTCCTACAGTGGGACTCACTCACTCTCTCACCCTAACCCGATTCCTACAGCGGGACTCACTCAGTTACTCACTCTAACCCGCTTCCTACAGTGGGACTTACTCACTAACCCTAACCTGTTTCCTACAGTGGGACAGAATCACTCACGCACTCTAACCCACTTCCGACAGTGGGACTCACTCACTCACCCACTCTAAGTTGCTTCCTACGGTGAGACTCACTCACTCACTCACTTTCAGCTAATTCCTACAGTGGGACTCATACACTCGCTCAGTCTAACCGGAGCCCTACAGTGGGACTCACACACACTCCCAGTCTAAACTGCTTCCTACAGTGGTACTCAGTCACTCACTCACTCTAACCTGTTTCAACAGTGGGACGCACTCACTCACTCTATCCCGCTTCCTACAGTGGGACTTACTCACTCACTCACTCTAACCCGCTTCCTACAGTGGGACTCACTCACTCTCTCACTCTAACCCGCGTCCTACCGTGGGACTCACTCACTCACTTTAACCTGTTTAATACAGTGGGACGCACTCCCTCACTCTAACTCACTTCCTAAAGTGGGACTCACTCAGTCACTCACTCTGACCCAATTCCTACAGTGGGACTCACTCACTCACTAACTCTACCCTGCTTCCTGCAGTGGGAATCACTCACTCTAACCCGTTTCCTACATTGGGACTTACTCACTCTCCCCCTCTGAGCTACTTCCTACAGTGGTACTCACTCTACGCCCTCACTCTAACCTGCGCCCTACATTGGGACTCAGTCACTCACTCTCTCTACCCCACTTCCTACAGTGGGACTCACTCACTCACTAACTCTAACCCACTTCCTACAGTGGGACTCACTCAGTCACTCACTCTAACCCACATCCTACAGTGGGACTCATTCACTCAGTCACTCTAACCCACTTCCTACAGCGGGACTCACTCACTCACTCTAACCCACTTCCTACAGTGGGACTCACTCACTCACTCACTCTAACCCGTTTCCTACAGTGGGAAACACTCACACACTCTAACCCGCGTCCTACAGTGGGACGCACTCACTTACTCTAACTCGCTTCCTACAGTGGGACGCACTCACTCACTCACTCTGACACGTTTCCTACATTGGGACTTAATCGCTCTCCCTCTCTAAGCTACTTCGTACTGTGGGACTGACTCATGCACTCACTCTAACCCGCTTCCTACAGTGGGACTCACTCACTCACTCTCTCTACCCCACTTCCTACAGTGGGACTCACTCACTCACTCACTCTAAGCCGTTTCCTGTAGTGGGACTCAATCACTCACTCACTTTAACCCGTTTCATACAGTGGGACGCACTCACTCACTCTAATCCGCTTCCTACACTGGGACTTACTCACTCACTCACTCTAACCCGTTTCCTACAGCGGCACTCGCTCACTCACTCACTCTACCCTGCCTCCTGCAGTGGGAATCACTCACTCACTCTAACCCGTTTCCTACAGTGGGACTCACTCACTCACTCTAACCCGCTTCCTACCGTGGGACTCACTCACACACTCACTCTGAGCAGCTAAGTACAGGTGGACTCACTCACCCACTCACCCTAAACCGCTTCCTACAGTGGTACTCACTCACTCTAACACATTTCCTGCAATGGCACTTACTCACTCTCCCCCTCTTAGCTACTTCCTAGAATGGTACTCACTCACGCACTCACTCTAACTTGCGCCCTACATTGGGACTCAGTCACTCACTCTCTCTACCCCACTTCCTACAGTGGGACTCACTCAGTCACTCACTCTCACCCACTTCCTACAGTGGGACTCACTCACTCTCTCACTCTAACCCGCGTCCTACCGTGGGACTCACTCACTCACTTTAACCTGTTTAATACAGTGGGACGCACTCCCTCACTCTAACTCACTTCCTACAGTGGGACTCACTCACGCACTCACTCTAACCCGCTTCCTACAGTGGGATTCACTCACTCACTCTAACCCAGTTACTACAATGGGACTCACTCACTCACTCACTCTAAGCCGTTTCCTATAGCGGGACTCACTCACTCACTCACTCTAACCTACTTCCTACAATGAGACACACTCACTCACTCTAACCCGCTTCCTACAGTGGGACTCACTCACTCACAAACTCTAACCCGCTTCCTGCAGTGGGAATCACTCACTCACTCACTCTAACTCGTTTCCTACAGTGGGACACACTCACTCACTCTAACCCGCTTCCTGCAGTGAGACTCACTCATTCCCTCTAACCCGCTTCCTACATTGGGACTTACTCTCTCCCCCACTCTGAGCTACTTCTTACAGTAGGATTCAATGAGTCACTCACTCTGGGCTGCTTCCTACAGTGGGACTCACTCACACAGTAACTCTAACCCGCTTTCAACAGTTGGACGCACTCACTCACTCTTACCCTCTTCCTATACTGGGACTCACTCTCTCACTATAACCCGCTTTCAACCGTGGGACTCACTCACACAAACACTCTAACCCGCTTCCTACCGTGGGAAACACTCACTCACTCTAACTCATGCCCTAAAGTGGGACTCACTCACTCACACACTCTGAGTTGCTTCCCTCAGTGGGACTCACTCACTCACAAACTCTAACCCGCTTCCTGCAGTGGGAATCACTCACTTACTCACTCTAAGCAGCTTCCTACAGCGGGACTCACTCACTCACTCTTACGTGCTTCCTGCAGTGAGACTCACTCACTCCCTCACTCTAACCCACTTCCTTCAGTGGGACTCACTCACTTTCTCACTCTAACCCACTTCCTACAGTGGGACTCACTCTCTCACTCTAACCCGCTTCCTACAGTGGGACTCACTCACTCACAAACTCTAACCCGCTTCCTGCAGTGGGAATCACTCACTCACTCTTACGTGCTTCCTGCAGTGAGCCTCACTCACTCACTGTAACCCGTTTCCTACATTTGGACTTACTCACTCCCCCACTCTGAGCTACTTCTTACAGTGGGACTCACTCACTCACTCACTCTGAGCTGCTTCCTACAGTGGGACTCACTCACACAGTCACTCTAACCCGTTTCAACAGTGGGACACACTCACTCACTCTAACCCGCTTTCAACAGTGGGACTCACTCACACAACCACTGTAACCCGCTTCCTACAGTGGGAAACACTCACTCACTCTAACCCGCGTCCTACAGTGGGACTCACTCACTCACACACTCTGAGTTGCTTCCCACAGTGGGTCTCTCTCACTCACTCACTCTAACCAGCTTCCTACAGTGGGGCTCACTCACTCACTCTAACCCGCTTCCTACAGTGGGACTCACTCACTCACTCACTCTAAGCCGTTTCCTATAGCGGGACTCACTCATTCACTCACTCTAACCTGCTTCCTACAGTGAGACACACTCACTCACTCTAACCCGCTTCCTACAGTGGGACTCACTCACTCACTCTAACCCGTTTCCTACTGTGGGAAACTCTCACTCACTCACTCTAACCCACTTCCGACAGTTGGACTCACTCACTCACCCACTCTGAGTTACTTCCTAAAGTGGGACTCACTCACTCACTCACTTTGAGCCGCTTCCTGCAGTGGGAATCACTCACTCACTCACTCTAACTCGCTTCCTACTGTGGGACACACTCACTCACTCTAACCCGCTTCCTGCAGTGAGACTCACTCACTCACTCTAACCCATTTCCTACATTGTGACTTACTCGCTCCCCCACTCTGAGCTACTTCTTACAGTGGGATTCAGTCACTCACTCACTCTGGGATGCTTCCTACAGTGGGACTCACTCACAAAGTCACTCTAACCTGTTTCAACAGTGGGACGCACTCACTCACTCTTACCCTCTTCCTATAGTGGGACTCACTCACTCACTCTAACCCGCTTTCAACAGTGCGACTCACTCACTCACTCACTCTAACCCGTTTCCTACAGTGGGACTCACTCACTCACTTACTTTGAGCCGCTTCCTACAGTGGGACTCAGTCACTCACTCATTCTAAGCAGCACTCTACAGTGGGACTCACTCACTCACTCACTCTAACCCACTTCCTACAGTGGGACTCACTCACTCACTCACTCTAACCCACTTCCTACAGTGGGACTCACTCACTCACTCACTCTAACCCGTTTCAACAGTGGGACGCACTCACTTACACTAACCCGCTTCCTACAGTGGGACTCATTCACTCACTCTAACCCGCTTTCAACAGTGAGACTCACTCACACAAACACTCTAACCCGCTTCCTATAGTGGGAAATACTCACTCACTCTAACTCATGCCCTAAAGTGGGACTCACTCACTCACCCACTCTAAGTTGCTTCCTACGGTGGGACTCACTCACTCTCTCACTTTTAGCTAATTCCTACAGTGGTACTCATACACTCGCTCACTCTAACCGGCTCCCTACATTGGGACTCACACACTCTCTCAGTCTAAACTGCTTCCTACAGTGGGACTCAGTCACTCACTCACTCTAAACTGCTTCCCACAGTGGGACTCACTCACTCACTCACTCTAACCTGTTTCAACAGTGGGACGCACTCACTCACTATAACTCGCTTCCTACATTGGGACTCACTCACTCACTCGCTCTAACCCGTTTCCTACATTGGGAATCACTCACTCACTCTAACCCGCGTCCTACAGTGGGACGCACTCACTCACTCTAACTCGCTTCCTACAGTGGGACGCACTCACTCACTCTAATCCACTTTCTACAGTGGGACTCACTCACTCACTCTAATCCGCTTTCTACAGTGGGACTCACTCACTCACTCTGACCCGTTTCCTACATTGGGACTTACTCACTCTCCCCCTCTGAGCTAATTCGTTCTGTGGGACTCACTCACACACTCACTATAACTCGCTTCCTACAGTGGGAGTCACTCACTCACTCACTTTGACCCGCTAAAGACAGTGGGACTCACTCACTCACTCACTCTAACCCACTTCCTACAGTGGGACACACTCACTCACCCACTCTGAATTGCTTCCTACAGTGGGACGCACTCACTCACTCTAACTCGTGACCTACAGTGGGACTCACTCACTCACTCACTCTAAGCCGTTTCCTATAGTGGGACTCACTCACTCACTCTGTCCCGCTTCCTACAATGGGACTCACTCACACAAACACTCTAAAACAGTGGGACTCACTCACTCACTCACTCTAACCCACTTCCTACAGCGGGACTCACTCAGTCACTCTAACCCACTTCCTACAGTGGGACTCACTCACTCACTCACTCTAAGCCGTTTCCTATAGTGGGACTCACTCACTCACTCTAACCCGCTTCCTACCGTGGGACTCACTCACTCACTCACTCTGAACCGAGCCCTGCACTAGGAGTCAATCACTCTAACCTGCTTCCTACAGCGGGACTCACTCACTCTCTCACTCTAACCCGCTTCCTACAGCGGGACTCACTCAGTTACTCACTCTAACCCGCTTCCTACAGTGGGACTCACTCACTCACTCTAACCCGTTTCCTACAGTGGGACACAATCACTCACGCACTCTAACCCACTTCCGACAGTGGGACTCTCTCACTCACCCACTCTAACCTGTTTCAAGAGTGGGACGCACTCACTCACTGTAACCCGCTTCCTACATTGGGACTCACTCCCTCACTCACTCTAACCCACTTCCTACAGTGGGACTCACTCACTCACTCACTCTAACCCACTTCCGACAGTGGGACTCACGCACTCACTCACTCTAACCCGTTTCCTACAGTGGGACTCACTCAGTCACTAACTCTACGCCGCTTCCTGCAGTGGGAATCACTCACTCACTCTAACCCGTTTCCTGCAGTGAGACTCACTCACTCACTCTGACCCGCTTCCTACATTGGGACTCACACACTCTCCCACTCTGAGCTACTTCCTACAGTGGGACTCACTCACTCACACACTCTGAGCTGCTTCCTACAGTGGAACTCACTCACACACTCAGTATAACTCCCTTCCTACTGTGGGACTCGCTCATTTGCTAACTCTAACCCGCTAACTATAGTGGGACTCACTCACTCACTCACTCTAACCCATTTCCTTCAGTGGGACACACTCACTCACCCACTCTGAATTGCTTCCTACAATATGACGCACTTACTCACTCACTCTAACCCACTTCCTACAGCGGGACTCACTCAGTCACTCTAACCCACTTCCTACAGTGGGACTCACTCACTCTCTCACTCTAAACCGCTTCCTACAGCGGGACTCACTTGGTTACTCACTCTTACCCACTTCCTCCAGGTGGACTCACTCACTAACCCTAACCCGTTTCCTACACTGGGACACAATCACTCACTCACTCTAACCCACTTCCGACAGTGGACTCACTCACTCACCCACTCTAAGTTTCTTCCTACGGTGGGACTCACTCACTCACCCACTTTCAGCTAATTCCTACAGTGGGACTCACTCACTCTCTAACTCGTGACCTACAGTGGGACTCACTCACTCTCTCACTCTAACTCGTGACCTACAGTGGGACTCACTCACTCACTCACTCTAACCCACTTCCTACAGTGGGACTCACTCAGTCACTCACTCTAACACACTTCCTACAGTGGGACACACTCACTCACTCACTTTGAGCTGCTTCTTAAAGTCGAATCATACATTCACTCACTCTAACCTGCGCTTTGCAGTGTTACTCACTCACTCACTCTAACCCACTTCCCACAGCGGGACTCACTCACTCACTCACTCTAACCTGATTCCTGCATTGGGACTCACTCACTCTCCCACTCCGAGCTACTTCCGATAGTGGGACTCACTCACTCACACACTCTGAGCTGCTTCCTACAGTGGGACTCACTCACACACTCACTATAACCCGTTTCAACAGTGGGACACACTCACTCACTCTAACCCGCTTTCAACAGTGGGACTCACTCACACAACCACTGTAACCCGCTTCCTACAGTGGGAAACACTCACTCACTCTAACCCGCGTCCTACAGTGGGACTCACTCACTCACACACTCTGAGTTGCTTCCCACAGTGGGTCTCTCTCACTCACTCACTCTAACCAGCTTCCTACAGTGGGGCTCACTCACTCACTCTAACCCGCTTCCTACAGTGGGACTCACTCACTCACTCACTCTAAGCCGTTTCCTATAGCGGGACTCACTCATTCACTCACTCTAACCTGCTTCCTACAGTGAGACACACTCACTCACTCTGTCCCGCTTCCTACAATGGGACTCACACACTCACTCACTCTAACCCGCTTCCTACAGTGGGACTCACTCGCTCATTCACTCTGAACCGAGCCCTGCACTAGGAGTCACTCACTCTAACCTGCTTCCTACAGTGGGACTCACTCAATCTCTCACTCTAACCCGATTCCTACAGCGGGACTCACTCAGTTACTCACTCTAACCCGCTTCCTACAGTGGGACTTACTCACTAACCCTAACCCGTTTCCTACAGTGGGACAGAATCACTCACGCACTCTAACCCACTTCCGACAGTGGGACTCACTCACTCACCCACTCTAAGTTGCTTCCTACGGTGAGACTCACTCACTCACTCACTTTCAGCTAATTCCTACAGTGGGACTCATACACTCGCTCAGTCTAACCGGAGCCCTACAGTGGGACTCACACATACTCCCAGTCTAAACTGCTTCCTACAGTGGTACTCAGTCACTCACTCACTCTAACCTGTTTCAACAGTGGGACGCACTCACTCACTATAACCCGCTTCCTACAGTGGGACTTACTCACTCACTCACTCTAACCCGCTTCCTACAGTGGGACTCACTCACTCACAAACTCTAACCCGCTTCCTGCAGTGGGAATCACTCACTCACTCACTCTAACTCGCTTCCTACAGTGGGACACACTCACTCACTCTAACCCGCTTCCTGCAGTGAGACTCACTCATTCCCTCTAACCCGCTTCCTACATTGGGACTTACTCTCTCCCCCACTCTGAGCTACTTCTTACAGTAGGATTCAATCAGTCACTCACTCTGGGCTGCTTCCTACAGTGGGACTCACTCACACAGTAACTCTAACCCGCTTTCAACAGTTGGACGCACTCACTCACTCTTACCCTCTTCCTATACTGGGACTCACTCTCTCACTATAACCCGCTTTCAACCGTGGGACTCACTCACACAAACACTCTAACCCGCTTCCTACCGTGGGAAACACTCACTCACTCTAACTCATGCCCTAAAGTGGGACTCACTCACTCACACACTCTGAGTTGCTTCCCTCAGTGGGACTCACTCACTCACAAACTCTAACCCGCTTCCTGCAGTGGGAATCACTCACTTACTCACTCTAAGCAGCTTCCTACAGCGGGACTCACTCACTCACTCTTACGTGCTTCCTGCAGTGAGACTCACTCACTCCCTCACTCTAACCCACTTCCTTCAGTGGGACTCACTCACTTTCTCACTCTAACCCACTTCCTACAGTGGGACTCACTCACTCACTATAACCCGCTTCCTACAGTGGGACTCACTCACTCACAAACTCTAACCCGCTTCCTGCAGTGGGAATCACTCACTCACTCTTACGTGCTTCCTGCAGTGAGCCTCACTCACTCACTGTAACCCGTTTCCTACATTTGGACTTACTCACTCCCCCACTCTGAGCTACTTCTTACAGTGGGACTCACTCACTCACTCACTCTGAGCTGCTTCCTACAGTGGGACTCACTCACACAGTCACTCTAACCCGTTTCAACAGTGGGACACACTCACTCACTCTAACCCGCTTTCAACAGTGGGACTCACTCACACAACCACTGTAACCCGCTTCCTACAGTGGGAAACACTCACTCACTCTAACCCGCGTCCTACAGTGGGACTCACTCACTCACACACTCTGAGTTGCTTCCCACAGTGGGTCTCTCTCACTCACTCACTCTAACCAGCTTCCTACAGTGGGGCTCACTCACTCACTCTAACCCGCTTCCTACAGTGGGACTCACTCACTCACTCACTCTAAGCCGTTTCCTATAGCGGGACTCACTCATTCACTCACTCTAACCTGCTTCCTACAGTGAGACACACTCACTCACTCTAACCCGCTTCCTACAGTGGGACTCACTCACTCACTCTAACCCGTTTCCTACTGTGGGAAACTCTCACTCACTCACTCTAACCCACTTCCGACAGTTGGACTTACTCACTCACCCACTCTGAGTTACTTCCTAAAGTGGGACTCACTCACTCACTCACTTTGAGCCGCTTCCTGCAGTGGGAATCACTCACTCACTCACTCTAACTCGCTTCCTACTGTGGGACACACTCACTCACTCTAACCCGCTTCCTGCAGTGAGACTCACTCACTCACTCTAACCCATTTCCTACATTGTGACTTACTCGCTCCCCCACTCTGAGCTACTTCTTACAGTGGGATTCAGTCACTCACTCACTCTGGGATGCTTCCTACAGTGGGACTCACTCACAAAGTCACTCTAACCTGTTTCAACAGTGGGACGCACTCACTCACTCTTACCCTCTTCCTATAGTGGGACTCACTCACTCACTCTAACCCGCTTTCAACAGTGCGACTCACTCACTCACTCACTCTAACCCGTTTCCTACAGTGGGACTCACTCACTCACTCACTTTGAGCCGCTTCCTACAGTGGGACTCAGTCACTCACTCATTCTAAGCAGCACTCTACAGTGGGACTCACTCACTCACTCACTCTAACCCGCTTCCTACAGTGGGGCTCACTCACTCACTCACTCTAACCCACTTCCTACAGTGGGACTCACTCACTCACTCACTCTAACCCGTTTCAACAGTGGGACGCACTCACTTACACTAACCCGCTTCCTACAGTGGGACTCATTCACTCACTCTAACCCGCTTTCAACAGTGAGACTCACTCACACAAACACTCTAACCCGCTTCCTATAGTGGGAAATACTCACTCACTCTAACTCATGCCCTAAAGTGGGACTCACTCACTCACCCACTCTAAGTTGCTTCCTACGGTGGGACTCACTCACTCTCTCACTTTTAGCTAATTCCTACAGTGGTACTCATACACTCGCTCAGTCTAACCGGCTCCCTACATTGGGACTCACACACTCTCTCAGTCTAAACTGCTTCCTACAGTGGGACTCAGTCACTCACTCACTCTAAACTGCTTCCCACAGTGGGACTCACTCACTCACTCACTCTAACCTGTTTCAACAGTGGGACGCACTCACTCACTATAACTCGCTTCCTACATTGGGACTCACTCACTCACTAACTCTACCCTGCTTCCTGCAGTGGGAATCACTCACTCACTCTAACCCGTTTCCTACATTGGGACTTACTCACTCTCCCCCTCTGAGCTACTTCCTACAGTGGGACTCACTCACGCACTCACTCTAACCCGCTTCCTACAGTGGGATTCACTCACTCACTCTAACCCAGTTACTACAGTGGGACTCACTCACTCACTCACTCTAAGCCGTTTCCTATAGCGGGACTCACTCACTCACTCACTCTAACCTACTTCCTACAATGAGACACACTCACTCACTCTAACCCGCTTCCTACAGTGCGACTCACTCACTCACTCACTCTAACCCGTTTCCTACAGTGGGACTCACTCACTCACTCACTTTGAGCCGCTTCCTACAGTGGGACTCAGTCACTCACTCATTCTAAGCAGCACTCTACAGTGGGACTCACTCACTCACTCACTCTAACCCACTTCCTACAGTGGGGCTCACTCACTCACTCACTCTAACCCACTTCCTAAAGTGGGACTCACTCACTCACTCACTCTAACCCGTTTCAACAGTGGGACGCACTCACTTACACTAACCCGCTTCCTACAGTGGGACTCATTCACTCACTCTAACCCGCTTTCAACAGTGAGACTCACTCACACAAACACTCTAACCCGCTTCCTATAGTGGGAAATACTCACTCACTCTAACTCATGCCCTAAAGTGGGACTCACTCACTCACCCACTCTAAGTTGCTTCCTACGGTGGGACTCACTCACTCTCTCACTTTTAGCTAATTCCTACAGTGGTACTCATACACTCGCTCACTCTAACCGGCTCCCTACATTGGGACTCACACACTCTCTCAGTCTAAACTGCTTCCTACAGTGGGACTCAGTCACTCACTCACTCTAAACTGCTTCCCACAGTGGGACTCACTCACTCACTCACTCTAACCTGTTTCAACAGTGGGACGCACTCACTCACTATAACTCGCTTCCTACATTGGGACTCACTCACTCACTAACTCTACCCTGCTTCCTGCAGTGGGAATCACTCACTCACTCTAACCCGTTTCCTACATTGGGACTTACTCACTCTCCCCCTCTGAGCTACTTCCTACAGTGGGACTCACTCACGCACTCACTCTAACCCGCTTCCTACAATGGGATTCACTCACTCACTCTAACCCAGTTACTACAGTGGGACTCACTCACTCACTCACTCTAAGCCGTTTCCTATAGCGGGACTCACTCACTCACTCACTCTAACCTACTTCCTACAATGAGACACACTCACTCACTCTAACCCGCTTCCTACAGTGGGACTCACTCACTCACAAACTCTAACCCGCTTCCTGCAGTGGGAATCACTCACTCACTCACTCTAACTCGCTTCCTACAGTGGGACACACTCACTCACTCTAACCCGCTTCCTGCAGTGAGACTCACTCATTCCCTCTAACCCGCTTCCTACATTGGGACTTACTCTCTCCCCCACTCTGAGCTACTTCTTACAGTAGGATTCAATCAGTCACTCACTCTGGGCTGCTTCCTACAGTGGGACTCACTCACACAGTAACTCTAACCCGCTTTCAACAGTTGGACGCACTCACTCACTCTTACCCTCTTCCTATACTGGGACTCACTCTCTCACTATAACCCGCTTTCAACCGTGGGACTCACTCACACAAACACTCTAACCCGCTTCCTACCGTGGGAAACACTCACTCACTCTAACTCATGCCCTAAAGTGGGACTCACTCACTCACACACTCTTAGTTGCTTCCCTCAGTGGGACTCACTCACTCACAAACTCTAACCCGCTTCCTGCAGTGGGAATCACTCACTTACTCACTCTAAGCAGCTTCCTACAGCGGGACTCACTCACTCACTCTTACGTGCTTCCTGCAGTGAGACTCACTCACTCCCTCACTCTAACCCACTTCCTTCAGTGGGACTCACTCACTTTCTCACTCTAACCCACTTCCTACAGTGGGACTCACTCACTCACTATAACCCGCTTCCTACAGTGGGACTCACTCACTCACAAACTCTAACCCGCTTCCTGCAGTGGGAATCACTCACTCACTCTTACGTGCTTCCTGCAGTGAGCCTCACTCACTCACTGTAACCCGTTTCCTACATTTGGACTTACTCACTCCCCCACTCTGAGCTACTTCTTACAGTGGGACTCACTCACTCACTCACTCTGAGCTGCTTCCTACAGTGGGACTCACTCACACAGTCACTCTAACCCGTTTCAACAGTGGGACACACTCACTCACTCTAACCCGCTTTCAACAGTGGGACTCACTCACACAACCACTGTAACCCGCTTCCTACAGTGGGAAACACTCACTCACTCTAACCCGCGTCCTACAGTGGGACTCACTCACTCACACACTCTGAGTTGCTTCCCACAGTGGGTCTCTCTCACTCACTCACTCTAACCAGCTTCCTACAGTGGGGCTCACTCACTCACTCTAACCCGCTTCCTACAGTGGGACTCACTCACTCACTCACTCTAAGCCGTTTCCTATAGCGGGACTCACTCATTCACTCACTCTAACCTGCTTCCTACAGTGAGACACACTCACTCACTCTAACCCGCTTCCTACAGTGGGACTCACTCACTCACTCTAACCCGTTTCCTACTGTGGGAAACTCTCACTCACTCACTCTAACCCACCTCCGACAGTTGGACTCACTCACTCACCCACTCTGAGTTACTTCCTAAAGTGGGACTCACTCACTCACTCACTTTGAGCCGCTTCCTGCAGTGGGAATCACTCACTCACTCACTCTAACTCGCTTCCTACTGTGGGACACACTCACTCACTCTAACCCGCTTCCTGCAGTGAGACTCACTCACTCACTCTAACCCATTTCCTACATTGTGACTTACTCGCTCCCCCACTCTGAGCTACTTCTTACAGTGGGATTCAGTCACTCACTCACTCTGGGATGCTTCCTACAGTGGGACTCACTCACAAAGTCACTCTAACCTGTTTCAACAGTGGGACGCACTCACTCACTCTTACCCTCTTCCTATAGTGGGACTCACTCACTCACTCTAACCCGCTTCCTACAGTGGGGCTCACTCACTCACTCACTCTAACCCACTTCCTACAGTGGGACTCACTCACTCACTCACTCTAACCCGTTTCAACAGTGGGACGCACTCACTTACACTAACCCGCTTCCTACAGTGGGACTCATTCACTCACTCTAACCCGCTTTCAACAGTGAGACTCACTCACACAAACACTCTAACCCGCTTCCTATAGTGGGAAATACTCACTCACTCTAACTCATGCCCTAAAGTGGGACTCACTCACTCACCCACTCTAAGTTGCTTCCTACGGTGGGACTCACTCACTCTCTCACTTTTAGCTAATTCCTACAGTGGTACTCATACACTCGCTCACTCTAACCGGCTCCCTACATTGGGACTCACACACTCTCTCAGTCTAAACTGCTTCCTACAGTGGGACTCAGTCACTCACTCACTCTAAACTGCTTCCCACAGTGGGACTCACTCACTCACTCACTCTAACCTGTTTCAACAGTGGGACGCACTCACTCACTATAACTCGCTTCCTACATTGGGACTCACTCACTCACTAACTCTACCCTGCTTCATACAGTGGGAATCACTCACTCACTCTAACCCGTTTCCTACATTGGGACTTACTCACTCTCCCCCTCTGAGCTACTTCCTACAGTGGGACTCACTCACGCACTCACTCTAACCCGCTTCCTACAGTGGGATTCACTCACTCACTCTAACCCAGTTACTACAGTGGGACTCACTCACTCACTCACTCTAAGCCGTTTCCTATAGCGGGACTCACTCACTCACTCACTCTAACCTACTTCCTACAATGAGACACACTCACTCACTCTAACCCGCTTCCTACAGTGGGACTCACTCACTCACAAACTCTAACCCGCTTCCTGCAGTGGGAATCACTCACTCACTCACTCTAACTCGCTTCCTACAATGGGACACACTCACTCACTCTAACCCGCTTCCTGCAGTGAGACTCACTCATTCCCTCTAACCCCCTTCCTACATTGGGACTTACTCTCTCCCCCACTCTGAGCTACTTCTTACAGTAGGATTCAATGAGTCACTCACTCTGGGCTGCTTCCTACAGTGGGACTCACTCACACAGTAACTCTAACCCGCTTTCAACAGTTGGACGCACTCACTCACTCTTACCCTCTTCCTATACTGGGACTCACTCTCTCACTATAACCCGCTTTCAACCGTGGGACTCACTCACACAAACACACTAACCCGCTTCCTACCGTGGGAAACACTCACTCACTCTAACTCATGCCCTAAAGTGGGACTCACTCACTCACACACTCTGAGTTGCTTCCCTCAGTGGGACTCACTCACTCACAAACTCTAACCCGCTTCCTGCAGTGGGAATCACTCACTTACTCACTCTAAGCAGCTTCCTACAGCGGGACTCACTCACTCACTCTTACGTGCTTCCTGCAGTGAGACTCACTCACTCCCTCACTCTAACCCACTTCCTTCAGTGGGACTCACTCACTTTCTCACTCTAACCCACTTCCTACAGTGGGACTCACTCTCTCACTCTAACCCGCTTCCTACAGTGGGACTCACTCACTCACAAACTCTAACCCGCTTCCTGCAGTGGGAATCACTCACTCACTCTTACGTGCTTCCTGCAGTGAGCCTCACTCACTCACTGTAACCCGTTTCCTACATTTGGACTTACTCACTCCCCCACTCTGAGCTACTTCTTACAGTGGGACTCACTCACTCACTCACTCTGAGCTGCTTCCTACAGTGGGACTCACTCACACAGTCACTCTAACCCGTTTCAACAGTGGGACACACTCACTCACTCTAACCCGCTTTCAACAGTGGGACTCACTCACACAACCACTGTAACCCGCTTCCTACAGTGGGAAACACTCACTCACTCTAACCCGCGTCCTACAGTGGGACTCACTCACTCACACACTCTGAGTTGCTTCCCACAGTGGGTCTCTCTCACTCACTCACTCTAACCAGCTTCCTACAGTGGGGCTCACTCACTCACTCTAACCCGCTTCCTACAGTGGGACTCACTCACTCACTCACTCTAAGCCGTTTCCTATAGCGGGACTCACTCATTCACTCACTCTAACCTGCTTCCTACAGTGAGACACACTCACTCACTCTAACCCGCTTCCTACAGTGGGACTCACTCACTCACTCTAACCCGTTTCCTACTGTGGGAAACTCTCACTCACTCACTCTAACCCACTTCCGACAGTTGGACTCACTCACTCACCCACTCTGAGTTACTTCCTAAAGTGGGACTCACTCACTCACTCACTTTGAGCCGCTTCCTGCAGTGGGAATCACTCACTCACTCACTCTAACTCGCTTCCTACAGTGGGACACACTCACTCACTCTAACCCGCTTCCTGCAGTGAGACTCACTCATTCCCTCTAACCCATTTCCTACATTGTGACTTACTCGCTCCCCCACTCTGAGCTACTTCTTACAGTGGGATTCAGTCACTCACTCACTCTGGGATGCTTCCTACAGTGGGACTCACTCACAAAGTCACTCTAACCTGTTTCAACAGTGGGACGCACTCACTCACTCTTACCCTCTTCCTATAGTGGGACTCACTCACTCACTCTAACCCGCTTTCAACAGTGCGACTCACTCACTCACTCACTCTAACCCGTTTCCTACAGTGGGACTCACTCACTCACTCACTTTGAGCCGCTTCCTACAGTGGGACTCAGTCACTCACTCATTCTAAGCAGCACTCTACAGTGGGACTCACTCACTCACTCACTCTAACCCGCTTCCTACAGTGGGGCTCACTCACTCACTCATTCTAAGCAGCACTCTACAGTGGGACTCACTCACTCACTCACTCTAACCCGTTTCAACAGTGGGACGCACTCACTTACACTAACCCGCTTCCTACAGTGGGACTCATTCACTCACTCTAACCCGCTTTCAACAGTGATACTCACTCACACAAACACTCTAACCCGCTTCCTATAGTGGGAAATACTCACTCACTCTAACTCATGCCCTAAAGTGGGACTCACTCACTCACCCACTCTAAGTTGCTTCCTACGGTGGGACTCACTCACTCTCTCACTTTTAACTAATTCCTACAGTGGTACTCATACACTCGCTCACTCTAACCGGCTCCCTACATTGGGACTCACACACTCTCTCAGTCTAAACTGCTTCCTACAGTGGGACTCAGTCACTCACTCACTCTAAACTGCTTCCCACAGTGGGACTCACTCACTCACTCACTCTAACCTGTTTCAACAGTGGGACGCACTCACTCACTATAACTCGCTTCCTACATTGGGACTCACTCACTCACTCGCTCTAACCCGTTTCCTACATTGGGAAACACTCACTCACTCTAACCCGCGTCCTACAGTGGGACGCACTCACTCACTCTAACTCGCTTCCTACAGTGGGACGCACTCACTCACTCTAATCCACTTTCTACAGTGGGACTCACTCACTCACTCTAATCCGCTTTCTACAGTGGGACTCACTCACTCACTCTGACCCGTTTCCTACATTGGGACTTACTCACTCTCCCCCTCTGAGCTAATTCGTTCTGTGGGACTCACTCACACACTCACTATAACTCGCTTCCTACAGTGGGAGTCACTCACTCACTCACTTTGACCCGCTAAAGACAGTGGGACTCACTCACTCACTCACTCTAACCCACTTCCTACAGTGGGACACACTCACTCACCCACTCTGAATTGCTTCCTACAGTGGGACGCACTCACTCACTCACTCTAAGCCGTTTCCTATAGTGGGACTCACTCACTCACTCTGTCCCGCTTCCTACAATGGGACTCACTCACACAAACACTCTAAAACAGTGGGACTCACTCACTCACTCACTCTAACCCACTTCCTACAGCGGGACTCACTCAGTCACTCTAACCCACTTCCTACAGTGGGACTCACTCACTCACTCACTCTAAGCCGTTTCCTATAGTGGGACTCACTCACTCACTCTAACCCGCTTCCTACCGTGGGACTCACTCACTCACTCACTCTGAACCGAGCCCTGCACTAGGAGTCAATCACTCTAACCTGCTTCCTACAGCGGGACTCACTCACTCTCTCACTCTAACCCGCTTCCTACAGCGGGACTCACTCAGTTACTCACTCTAACCCGCTTCCTACAGTGGGACTCACTCACTCACTCTAACCCGTTTCCTACAGTGGGACACAATCACTCACGCACTCTAACCCACTTCCGACAGTGGGACTCTCTCACTCACCCACTCTAACCTGTTTCAAGAGTGGGACGCACTCACTCACTGTAACCCGCTTCCTACATTGGGACTCACTCCCTCACTCACTCTAACCCACTTCCTACAGTGGGACTCACTCACTCACTCACTCTAACCCACTTCCGACAGTGGGACTCACGCACTCACTCACTCTAACCCGTTTCCTACAGTGGGACTCACTCAGTCACTAACTCTACGCCGCTTCCTGCAGTGGGAATCACTCACTCACTCTAACCCGTTTCCTGCAGTGAGACTCACTCACTCACTCTGACCCGCTTCCTACATTGGGACTCACACACTCTCCCACTCTGAGCTACTTCCTACAGTGGGACTCACTCACTCACACACTCTGAGCTGCTTCCTACAGTGGAACTCACTCACACACTCAGTATAACTCCCTTCCTACTGTGGGACTCACTCATTTGCTAACTCTAACCCGCTAACTATAGTGGGACTCACTCACTCACTCACTCTAACCCATTTCCTGCAGTGGGACACACTCACTCACCCACTCTGAATTGCTTCCTACAATATGACGCACTTACTCACTCACTCTAACCCACTTCCTACAGCGGGACTCACTCAGTCACTCTAACCCACTTCCTACAGTGGGACTCACTCACTCTCTCACTCTAAACCGCTTCCTACAGCGGGACTCACTTGGTTACTCACTCTTACCCACTTCCTCCAGGTGGACTCACTCACTAACCCTAACCCCTTTCCTACACTGGGACACAATCACTCACTCACTCTAACCCACTTCCGACAGTGGACTCACTCACTCACCCACTCTAAGTTTCTTCCTACGGTGGGACTCACTCACTCACCCACTTTCAGCTAATTCCTACAGTGGGACTCACTCACTCTCTAACTCGTGACCTACAGTGGGACTAACTCACTCTCTCACTCTAACTCGTGACCTACAGTGGGACTCACTCACTCACTCACTCTAACCCACTTCCTACAGTGGGACTCACTCAGTCACTCACTCTAACACACTTCCTACAGTGGGACACACTCACTCACTCACTTTGAGCTGCTTCTTAAAGTCGACTCATACATTCACTCACTCTAACCTGCGCTTTGCAGTGTTACTCACTCACTCACTCTAACCCACTTCCCACAGCGGGACTCACTCACTCACTCACTCTAACCTGATTCCTGCATTGGGACTCACTCACTCTCCCACTCCGAGCTACTTCCGATAGTGGGACTCACTCACTCACACACTCTGAGCTGCTTCCTACAGTGGGACTCACTCACACACTCACTATAACTAGCTTCCAACAGTGGGACTCACTCACTCACTCACTTTGACCCGCTAACTACAGTGGGACTCACTCACTCACTCACTCTAACCCACTTCCTGCAGTGGGACACACTCACTCACCCACTCTGAATTGCTTCCTACAGTGGGACGCACTCACTCACTCTGTCCCGCTTCCTACAATGGGACTCACACACTCACTCACTCTAACCCGCTTCCTACAGTGGGACTCACTCGCTCATTCACTCTGAACCGAGCCCTGCACTAGGAGTCACTCACTCTAACCTGCTTCCTACAGTGGGACTCACTCAATCTCTCACTCTAACCCGATTCCTACAGCGGGACTCACTCAGTTACTCACTCTAACCCGCTTCCTACAGTGGGACTTACTCACTAACCCTAACCCGTTTCCTACAGTGGGACAGAATCACTCACGCACTCTAACCCACTTCCGACAGTGGGACTCACTCACTCACCCACTCTAAGTTGCTTCCTACGGTGAGACTCACTCACTCACTCACTTTCAGCTAATTCCTACAGTGGGACTCATACACTCGCTCAGTCTAACCGGAGCCCGACAGTGGGACTCACACACACTCCCAGTCTAAACTGCTTCCTACAGTGGTACTCAGTCACTCACTCACTCTAACCTGTTTCAACAGTGGGACGCACTCACTCACTATAACCCGCTTCCTACAGTGGGACTTACTCACTCACTCACTCTAACCCGCTTCCTACAGTGGGACTCACTCACTCACTCACTCTAACCCGTTTCCTATAGTGGGAAACACTCACACACTCTAACCCGCGTCCTACAGTGGGACGCACTCACTTACTCTAACTCGCTTCCTACAGTGGGACGCACTCACTCACTCTAATCCGCTTTCTACAGTGGGACTTACTCACTCACTCACTCTGACACGTTTCCTACCTTGGGACTTAATCACTCTCCCTCTCTAAGCTACTTCGTACTGTGGGACTGACTCATGCACTCACTCTAACCCGCTTCCTACAGTGGGACTCACTCACTCACTCTCTCTACCCCACTTCCTACAGTGGGACTCACTCACTCACTCACTCTAAGCCGTTTCCTGTAGTGGGACTCAATCACTCACTCACTTTAACCCGTTTCATACAGTGGGACGCACTCACTCACTCTAATCCGCTTCCTACACTGGGACTTACTCACTCACTCACTCTAACCCGTTTCCTACAGCGGCACTCGCTCACTCACTCACTCTACCCTGCCTCCTGCAGTGGGAATCACTCACTCACTCTAACCCGTTTCCTACAGTGGGACTCACTCACTCACTCTAACCCGCTTCCTACCATGGGACTCACTCACACACTCACTCTGAGCAGCTAAGTACAGGTGGACTCACTCACCCACTCACCCTAAACCGCTTCCTACAGTGGTACTCACTCACTCTAACACATTTCCTGCAATGGCACTTACTCACTCTCCCCCTCTTAGCTACTTCCTAGAATGGTACTCACTCACGCACTCACTCTAACTTGCGCCCTACATTGGGACTCAGTCACTCACTCTCTCTACCCCACTTCCTACAGTGGGACTCACTCACTCACTCACTCTAACCCACTTCCTACAGCGGGACTCACTCACTCACTCTAACCCACTTCCTACAGTGGGACTCACTCACTCACTCACTCTAACCCCCGCCCTAGAGTGGGACTCACTCAGTCAATCTACCCCGCTTCCTGCAGTGGGAATCACTCACTCACTCACTCTGAGCTGCTTCCTAAAGTGGGTCTCACTCTCCCACTCTTTCCTACTTCCTACAGTGGGACTCACTCAGTCACTCAAACCCACATCCCACAGTGGGACTCACTCACTCACTCACTTTGAACCAAGCCCTACACTAGGAATCACTCACTCTATCCTGCTTCCTACAGCGGGACTCACACACTCTCTCACTCTAAACCGCTTCCTACAGCGGGACTCACTTAGTTACTCACTCTTACCCGCTTCCTCCAGTGGGACTCACTCACTAACACTAACCCGTTTCCTACAGTGGGACACAATCACTCACTCACTCTAACCCACTTCCGACAGTAGACTCACTCACTCACCCACTTTCAGCTAATTCCTACAGTGGGACTCATACACTCGCTCACGCTAACCGGCGACCTACAGTGGGACTCACTCACTCTCACACTCTAACTCGTGACCTACAGTGGGACTCACTCACTAACTCACTCTAACCCGCTTTCTACACTGGGACTCACTCACACAAACACTCTAACACAGTGGGACTCACTCACTCACTCACTCTAACCCACTTCCTACAGGGGGACTCACTCAGTCACTCTAACCCACTTCCTACAGTGGGACTCACTCACTCAGTCACTCTAAGGCGTTTCCTATAGTGGGACTCACTCACTCACTCACTCTAACCCGCTTCCTACCGTGGGACTCACTCACTCACTCACTCTGAACCTAGAACTGCACTAGGAGTCACACACTCTAACCTGCTTCCTACAGCGGGACTCACTCACTCTCTCACTCTAACCCGATTCCTACAGCGGGACTCACTCAGTTACTCACTCTAACCCGCTTCCTACATGGGACTTACTCACTAACCCTAACCCGTTTCCTACAGTGGGACAGAATCACTCACGCACTCTAACCCACTTCCGACAGTGGGACACACTCACTCACCCACTCTGAATTGCTTCCTACAGTGGGACGCACTCACTCACTCTATCCCGCTTCCTACAGTGGGAGTCACTCACTCACTCACTCTGACTCGTGACCTACAGTGGGACTCACTCACTCACTCACTCTAACCCACTTCCTGCAGTGGGACTCACTCACTCACTCACTCTTATCCGTTTCCTATAGTGGGGCTCGCTCACTCACTCTATCCCGCTTTCAACAGTGGGACTCACTCACACAAACACTCTAACACAGTGGGACTCACTCACTCACTCACTCTAACCCAACTCCTACAGCGGGACTCACTCAGTCACTCTAACCCACTTCCTACAGTGGGACTCACTCACTCACTCACTCTAAGCCGTTTCCTATAGTGGGACTCACACACTCACTCACTCTAACCCGCTTCCTACAGTGGGACTCACTCGCTCATTCACTCTGAACCGAGCCCTGCACTAGGAGTCACTCACTCTAACCTGCTTCCTACAGTGGGACTCACTCACTCTCTCACTCTAACCCGATTCCTACAGCGGGACTCACTCAGTTACTCACTCTAACCCGCTTCCTACAGTGGGACTTACTCACTAACCCTAACCCGTTTCCTACAGTGGGACAGAATCACTCACGCACTCTAACCCACTTCTGACAGTGGGACCACTCACTCACCCACTCTAAGTTGCTTCCTACGGTGAGACTCACTCACTCACTCACTTTCAGCTAATTCCTACAGTGGGACTCATACACTCGCTCAGTCTAACCGGAGCCCTACAGTGGGACTCACACACACTCCCAGTCTAAACTGCTTCCTACAGTGGTACTCAGTCACTCACTCACTCTAACCTGTTTCAACAGTGGGACGCACTCACTCACTATAACCCGCTTCCTACAGTGGGACTTACTCACTCACTCACTCTAACCCGCTTCCTACAGTGGGACTCACTCACTCTCTCACTCTAACCCGCGTCCTACCGTGGGACTCACTCACTCACTTTAACCTGTTTAATACAGTGGGACGCACTCCCTCACTCTAACTCACTTCCTACAGTGGGACTCACTCAGTCGCTGACTCTGACCCAATTCCTACAGTGGGACTCACTCACTCACTAACTCTACCCTGCTTCCTGCAGTGGGAATCACTCACTCACTCTAACCCGTTTCCTGCATTGGGACTTACTCACTCTCCCCCTCTGAGCTACTTCCTACAGTGGGACTCACTCACGCACTCACTCTAACCCGCTTCCTACAGTGGGATTCACTCACTCACTCTAACCCAGTTACTACAGTGGGACTCACTCACTCACTCACTCTAAGCCGTTTCCTATAGCGGGACTCACTCACTCACTCACTCTAACCCGTTTCCTACAGTGGGACTCACTCACTCACTCTAACCCGCTTCCTACAGTGGGACTCACTCACTCACAAACTCTAACCCGCTTCCTGCAGTGGGAATCACTCACTCACTCACTCTAACTCGCTTCCTACAGTGGGACACACTCACTCACTCTAACCCGCTTCCTGCAGTGAGACTCACTCATTCCCTCTAACCCGCTTCCTACATTGGGACTTACTCTCTCCCCCACTCTGAGCTACTTCTTACAGTAGGATTCAATCAGTCACTCACTCTGGGCTGCTTCCTACAGTGGGACTCACTCACACAGTAACTCTAACCCGCTTTCAACAGTTGGACGCACTCACTCACTCTTACCCTCTTCCTATACTGGGACTCACTCTCTCACTATAACCCGCTTTCAACCGTGGGACTCACTCACACAAACACTCTAACCCGCTTCCTACCGTGGGAAACACTCACTCACTCTAACTCATGCCCTAAAGTGGGACTCACTCACTCACACACTCTTAGTTGCTTCCCTCAGTGGGACTCACTCACTCACAAACTCTAACCCGCTTCCTGCAGTGGGAATCACTCACTTACTCACTCTAAGCAGCTTCCTACAGCGGGACTCACTCACTCACTCTTACGTGCTTCCTGCAGTGAGACTCACTCACTCCCTCACTCTAACCCACTTCCTTCAGTGGGACTCACTCACTTTCTCACTCTAACCCACTTCCTACAGTGGGACTCACTCACTCACTCTAACCCACTTCCTACAGTGGGCCTCACTCACTCTCTCACTCTGAACCGCTTCCTACAGCGGGACTCACTTGGTTACTCACTCTTACCCACTTCCTCCAGGTGGACTCACTCACTAACCCTAACCCGTTTCCTACAGTGGGACACAATCACTCACTCACTCTAACCCACTTCCGACAGTGGACTCACTCACTCACCCACTCTAAGTTTCTTCCTACGGTGTGACTCACTCACTCACCCACTTTCAGCTAATTCCTACAGTGGGACTCACTCACTCTCTAACTCGTGACCTACAGTGGGGCTCACTCACTCTCTCACTCTAACTCGTGACCTACAGTGGGACTCACTCACTCACTCACTCTAACCCACTTCCTACAGTGGGACTCACTCAGTCACTCACTCTAACCCACTTCCGACAGTGGGACTCACTCACTCACTCACTCTAACCCGCTTCCTACAGTGGGACTCACTCACTCACTCACTCTAACCCGCGTCCTACAGTGGGACTCACTCACTCACTCACTCTAACCCACTTCCTACAGTGGGACTCACTCACTCGCTCTAACCCGCTTCCTACAGTGGGACTCACTCAGTCACTCACTCTAACACACTTCCTACAGTTGGACACACTCACTCACTCACTTTGAGCTGCTTCTTAAAGTGGACTCATACATTCACTCACTCTAACCTGCGCTTTGCAGTGTTACTCACTCACTCACTCTAACCCGCTTCCTACAGCGGGACTCACTCACTCACTCACTCTAACCTGATTCCTGCATTGGGACTCACTCACTCTCCCACTCCGAGCTACTTCCGATAGTGGGACTCACTCACTCACACACTCTGAGCTGCTTCCTACAGTGGGACTCACTCACACACTCACTATAACTAGCTTCCAACAGTGGGACTCACTCACTCACTCACTTTGACCCGCTAACTACAGTGGGACTCACTCACTCACTCACTCTAACCCACTTCCTGCAGTGGGACACACTCACTCACCCACTTTGAATTGCTTCCTACAGTGGGACGCACTCACTCACTCTGTCCCGCTTCCTACAATGGGACTCACACAAACACTCTAACTCGTGACCTACAGTGGGACTCACTCACTCACTCACTCTAAGCCGTTTCCTACAGTGGGACTCACTCACTCACTCTAACCCACTTCCTACAGCGGGACTCACTCAGTCACTCTAACCCACTTCCTACAGTGGGACTCACTCACTCTCTCACTCTAAACCGCTTCCTACAGTGGGACTCACTTGGTTACTCACTCTTACCCGCTTCCTCCAGTGGGACTCACTCACTAACCCTAACCCGTTTCCTACAGTGGGACACAATCACTCACTCACTCTAACCCACTTCCGACAGTGGACTCACTCACTCACCAACTCTAAGTTTCTTCCTACGGTGGGACTCACTCACTCACCCAATTTCAGCTAATTCCTACAGTGGGACTCTCTCAGTCACTCACTCTAACCCACTTCCTACAGTGGGACTCACTCACTCACTCACTCTAACCCGTTTCCTACAATGGGACTCACTCACTCACTCACAGTAACCCGCTTCCTACAGTGGGACTCACTCACTCACTCATTCTCACCTGCTCCGTATAGTGCGACTCACTCACTCACTCACTGTAACCCACTTCCTACAGTGGGACTAACTAACTTACTCACTCTAACCCGCTTCCTAAAGTGGGACTCACTCACTCACTCATTCTCACCTGCTCCGTATAGTGCGACTCACTCACTCACTCACTCTAACCCACTTCCTACAGTGGGACTCACTCACTCACTCACTCTAACCCGCTTCCTACAGTGGGACTCACTCACTTACTTACTCTGAACCGAGCCCTACACTAGGAGTCACTCACTCTAACCTGCTTCCTACATGGGACTCACTCACTCACCCACTCTGAGTTGCTTCCTACGGTGTGACTCACTCACTCACTCACTTTGAGCCGCTTCCTACAGTGGGTCTCATACAATCGCTCACTCTAACTGGTGCCCTACAGTGGGACTCACACACTCTCTCAGTCTAAACTGCTTCCTAAAGTGGGACTCACTTGCTTACTCTAACCCATTTCAACAGTGGGACGCACTCACTCACTCTTACCCGCTTCCTATAGTGGGACTCACTCACTCACTCTAACCCGCTTTCAACAGTGGGACTCACTCACACAACCACTCTAAACCGCTTCCTATAGTTTGACTCACTCACTCACTCTAACCCGCTTTCAACTGTGGAACTTACTCGCACAACCAGTCTAACCCGCTTTCTACAGTGGGAAACACTCACTCACTCTAACTCGCGCCCTAAAGTGGGACTCACTCACTCACTCACTCTAACCCGCTTCCTACAGTGAGACACACTCACTCACTCTACCCCGTTTCCTGCAGTGGGAATCACTCACTCTAACACGTTTCCTACAGTAGGACTCACTCACTCACAAACTCTAACCCGCTTCCCGCAGTGGGAATCACTCACTCACTCACTCTAACTCGCTTCCTACTGTGGGACACACTCACTAACTCTAACCCGCTTCCTGCAGTGAGACTCTGCTCACTCACTCTAACCTGTTTCCTACATTGCGACTTACTCACTCCCCCACTCTTAGCTACTTCTTACAGTAGGATTCAATCAGTCACTCACTCTGGGCTGCTTCCTACAGTGGGACTCACTCACACAGTCACTCTAACCCGCTTTCAACAGTGGGACGCACTCACTCACTCATTCTCACCTGCTCCGTATAGTGCGACTCACTCACTCACTCACTCTAACCCGCTTCCTATAGTGGGATTCGCTCACTTTACTCACTCTAACCCGCTTCCTACAGTGGGACTCACTCACTCACTCACTATGAACCGAGTCCTACACTAGGAGTCACTCACTCTAACCTGCTTCCTACAGCGGGACTCACTCACTCTCTCACTCTAACCCGCTTCCTACAGCGGGACTCACTCAGTTTCTCACTCTTACCCACATCCTACAGTGGGACTAAATCACTAACACTAACCCGTTTCCTACAGTGGGACACAATCACTCACTCACTCCAACCCACTTCCGACAGTGGGACTCACTCACTCACCCACTCTAAGTTGCTTCCGACGGTGGGACTCGCTCACTCACTCACTTTCAGCTAATTCCTACAGTGGGACTCATACACTCGCTCACTCTAACCGGCGCCCTACAGTGGGACTCACACACTCTCCCAGTCTAAACTGCTTCCTACAGTGGGACTCAGTCACTCACTCACTCTAAACTGCTTCCCACAGTGGGACTCACTCACTCACTCACTCTAACCTGATTCAAAAGGGGGACGCACTCACTCACTATAACCCGCTTCCTACACTGGGACTCACTCACTCACTCACTCTAACCCACTTCCTACAGTGGGACTCACTCACTCACTCACTCTAACCCGCGTCCTACAGTGGGACTCACTCACTCACTCTAACCCGTTTCCTACAGTGGGACTCACTCAGTCACTAACTCTACGCCGCTTCCTGCAGTGGGAATCACTCACTCACTCTAACCCGTTTCCTGCAGTGAGACTCACTCAGTCACTCGAACCCGCTTCCTACAGTGGGACTCACACACTCTCCCACTGTGAGCTACTTCCTACAGTAGGACTCACTCACACACTCTGAGCTGCTTCCTACAGTGGGACTCACTCACACACTCACTATAACTCGCTTCCTACAGTGGGACTCACTCACTCACTCACTCTAACCCGCTTCCTACAGTGGGACTCACTCACTCACTCACTCTAATTCGCTTACTGCAGTGGGACTCACTCACTCACTCACTCTAACCCACTTCCTACAGTGGGACTCACTCAGTCACTCACTCTAACCCACTTCCTACAGCGGGACTCACTCACTCACTCTAACCCACTTCCTACAGTGGGACTCACTCACTCACTCACTCTAAACTGCTTCCTACAGTGAGACACACTCACTCTACCCTGCTTCCTGCAGTGGAAATCAATCACTCACTCTAACACCTTTCCTACAGTGGGACGCACTCACTCACTCTAACCCGCTTCCTACAGTGGGACTCACTCACTCACAAACTCTAACCCGCTTCCTGCAGTGGGAATCACTCACTCACTCACTCTAACTCGCTTCCTACAGTGGGATTCAGTCACTCACTCACAGTAACCCGCTTCCTACAGTGGGACTCACTCACTCACTCATTCTCACCTGCTCCGTATAGTGCGACTCACTCACTCACTCACTCTAACCCATTTCCTACAGTGGGACTACGTCACTTTACTCACTCTAACCCGCTTCCTACAGTGGGACTCACTCACTCACTCACTCTGAACCGAGCCCTACACTAGGAGTCACTCACTCTAACCAGCTTCCTACAGGGGGACTCACTCATTCTCTCACTCTAACCCGCTTCCTGCAGTGGGAATCACTCACTTACTCACTCTAAGCAGCTTCCTACAGTGGGACTCACACACTAACCCTAACCCGTTTCCTACAGTGGGACACAATCACTCACTCACTCTAACCCACTTCCGACAGTAGGACTCACTCACTCACCCACTCTAAGTTTCTTCCTACGGTGGGACTCACTCACTCACCCACTTTCAGCTAATTCCTACAGTGGGACTCACACACTCGCTCAGTCTAACCGGCGCCCTACAGTGGAACTCACACACTCTCCCAGTCTAAACTGCTTCCTACAGTGGGACTCAGTCACTCACTCACTCTAAACTGCTTCCCACAGTGGGACTCACTCACTCAGTCACTCTAACCTGTTTCAACAGTGGGACGCACTCACTCACTATAACCTGCTTCCTACATTGCGACTAACTCACTCACTCACTCTAACCCTCGCTCACTCACTCTAACCCGCTTCCTACAGTGGGACTCACTCACTCACTCACTCTAACCCGTGATCTACAGTGGGACTCACTCTCTCAATTTCACCTGTTTCATACAGTGGGACGCACTCACTCACTCTAAATCGCTTCCTACAGTGGGACGCACTCACTCACTCTAACCCGCTTCCTGCAGTGAGACTCACTCACTCACTTTAACCTGTTTCCTACAGTGGGACTTACACACTCCCCCACTCTGAGCTACTTCTTAGAGTGGGACTCAATCACTCACTCACTCTGAGCTGCTTCCTACAGTGGGACCCCCCCCAACAGTGGCTCTAACCTGTTTCAACAGTGGGACGCACTCAATCACTCTTACCCGCTTCCTATAGTGGGACTCACTCTAACCCGCTTTCAACAATGGGACTCACTCACACAACCACTCTTACCCGCTTCCTACAGTGGGAGACTCTCAGTCACTCTAACCCGCTTCCTACCGTGGGACTCACTCACTCACGCACTCTGAGTTGCTTCCTACAGTGGGTCTCACTCACTCACTCACTCTAACCCGCTTCCTACAGTGGGGCTCACTAACTCACTCACTATAACCCGCTTCCTACAGTGGGACTCACTCACTCACTCACTCTGAGCTTCTTCCTACAGTGGGACTCACACACTCACTATAACTCGCTTCCAACAGTGGGACTCACTCACTCACTCACTCTAACCAGCTAACGACAGAGGGACTCACTCAGTCACTCACTCTAACCCACTTCCTGCAGTGGGACTCACTCACTCACCCACTCTGAATTGCTTCCTACAGTGGGACGCACTCACTCACTCTAACCCGCTTCCTACAGTGGGACTCACTCACTCACTCACACTTAACTGCTTCCTACAGTGGGCCTCAGTCACTCACTCACAGTAACCAGATTCCTACAGCGCGCCTCACTCACTCACTCACTCTAACCCGCTTCCTACAGTGGGACTCACTCAATCACTCACTCTAACCCGTTTCCTACAGTGGGACTCACTCACTCACTCACTCTAACCCGCTTCCCACAGTGGGACTCACTCACTCACTCACTATAACCCGCTTCCTACAGTGGGACTCACTCACTCACTCACTCTAACCCACTTCCTACAGCGGGACTCATTCACTCACTCTAACCCGCTTCCTGCAGTGAGACTCACTCACTCACTCACTCTAAGCGGTTTCCTATAGTGGGACTCACTCACACACTCACTCTAACCCGCTTCCTACAGTGAGAGGCACTCACTCACTCTACCCCGCTTCCTGCAGTGGGAATCACTCACTCACTCTAACCCGCTTCCTACAGTGGGACTCACTCACTCACTCGAACCCATTTCCTACAGTGGGACACACTCACTCACTCACTCTAACCCACTTCCGACAGTGGGACTCACTCACTCACCGACTCTGAGTTACTTCCTAAGGTGGGACTCACTCACTCACTCACTTTGAGCCGCTTCCTACAGTGGGACTCATACAATCGCTTACTCTAACTGGCGCCCTACAGTGGGACTCACAGACTCTCTCTGTCTAAACTGCTTCCTACAGTGGGACTCAGTCACTCACTCACTCTAATCTACTTCCCACAGTGGGACTCACTCACTCAATCTAACCTGTTTCAACAGTGGGATGCCCTCACTCACTCTAATCCACTTCCTACAGCGGGACTCAGTCTCTCACTCATTCTTACCCGTTTCCTACAGTGGGACTTACTCACTCCCCCACTCTGAGCTACTTCTTACAGTGGGACACACTCACTCACTCACTTTGAGCTGCTTCCTACAGTGGGACTCGCTCACTCAGTCACTCTAACCCGTTTCAACTGTGGGACGCACTCACTCACTCTTACTCGCTTCCTATAGTGGGACTCACTCACTCACTCTAACCCGCTTTCAACAGTGGGACTCACTCACACAACCACTCTAACCCGCTTCCTATAGTGGGACTCACTCACTTACTATAACCCGCTTTCAACAGTGGGACTCACTCACACAACCACTCTAACCCGCTTCCTACAGTGGGGAACACTCACTCACTCACTCTGACTCGCTTCCTACAGTGCGACACACTCACTCTCTCTAAACCGCTTCCTGCAGTGAGACTCACTCACTCACTCTAACCCGTTTTTTACATTGGGACTTACTCACTCCTCTACTCTGAGCTGCTTCTTACAGTGGGACTCACTCACTCACTCACACTAACCCGCTAACTACAGTAGGACTCACTCACTCACTCACTCTAACCCGCTAACTACAGTGGGACTCACTTAGTCACTTACTATAATCCGCGCCCTACAGTGGGACTTACTCATTCACTCACTCTAACTCGCTTCTTACAGTGGGACACACTCACTCACCCACTCTGAATTGCTTCCTACATTGGGACGCACTCACTCACTCTAACCCGCTTCCTACAGTGGGACTCACTCACTCAGTCACACTAAACTGCTTCCTACAGTGGGACTCACTCACTCACTGACTCTAACCCGCTTCCCACAGTGGGACTCACTCACTCACTCTAACCTGTTTCAACAGTGGGACGCACTCACTCACTCTATCCCGCTTCCTACAGTGAGACTCACTCACTTTTCGCGACGGAGGGAAGACACAGTCGCTCAATATGAGTGATCAGCAGACTTCGTTTATTGTACCTTACAGTCACCTTTTATGCCTTCTTATAATTAGCTCATACATATTACAAAAGTTAAGCTGAGAGCGATGTGCATTTTTGTCCAGCCAGCTGGACTATGTCTATGTGACCCTTTTCAGCTAGCCAGTTATCCACAATTCCCCCATTTTTATTTTGGGCGACATAGGCCTGGTTGACCATTTTCAATAACAGCGTTTTAACATAGGAAAATACACAGCCAACTTATAAAATCTCAGTTCAGAAGTATAATTCCAGAAATACTTGAAAAATAAAGTTAGCTTGAAGCTTTAATTTAGATGCTCTTTCTGATCCAGTGATATAAAAAGTTTAAAAAATTCAAAGGTAATTTTAAAGTTCTGAACATGGACTAATGCAAGCTCAAAACCCAAAAAGAAACCAAACTGATGTTTGACTAGGACTATTTGCAAATATTTTAGTGGAAAATCCCTGACCATTAACAATTTTCTGTCCAAATAACAACTGCCCTTATGCAACCAACCAGTCCATACATTTTCTTAAGAATACCTCATTGATATCAAAGAATTAACAAAGGGAAAAAATTAGTTCTAAGCTATATACATTCATAAGTGTTTTTTTCAATAGTTACATACAGATTTACACACTAAGCCATAATGGCTTGTAGGTGATACACACAAGAAGAGTACGTTGCTTATCTGTCTGAATGTCTATGCTAAATTTGACAACTGTGCCACAAGCCAAGCCTACATGGGTGCTGTGTTATGCACGTTCCTTAACAAACAGAAGTATAATAGGTAAATTCCCAAGATCTAGTCCCCAACCTAATTATATTATTTTGTAGCCAATTAAGGAAAATAACACAAATGTGCATATCTACATGTGCACACACCTTTTAGTTCAGAACCGATCTGTGATAAAAGGCCTTAGCCTTATGGCATCATCGAATCTTAACGAGTACAGTAATTAAAAATGCAGTCTTAATGTAAGTGCGATTTATGCTGACATTCCCTCAAATGCTACACATGAGTATTTCTCGCTCAACTGCCTCAAGTTAAAATAGTAGTATTTGTTAATATGTATTAAAAAATCATTAATTCTCTACAATAGCAGTTGACTTCCATAACACTATGTAAGCAAAAGAGGCCTAAGATGGGTTTTCTGAATACTAACAATTAATTTTAGACTGTCTAAACTCAGGTCTTGAAAGATTTCACTCTGCCAGACGTAGAAACACTGTTGCACTCCAGTTGTGATATCCCTTTTCCAAGTTGTCACATGCACATCTCGCTCAAGCAACAGTATTGTTAAAGTTTCTCTCTGCTACATAAAAGCATATTGCACTTGTAGATATAAAAGACAGCACCCTTACTTAGATTATTACCTTATTACCTCATAACTCTTAGTATACCTTGTATCTCTGATTTCATCACTTCAAAAATTCACCAGAAGCAGATAAAACCACAGCCTCAGACTAAACTACACCTTAACTGCTGATTCAAATAAAGGCATTCTCTTCAGATATGCCTAATGCTTACAAATAATTTTGGCTGGTTTTGATCAAAAAACTATTATTACAATAATGATCAAAAATAATAATCCCGTTTGCAAAATGCCTTTAAGCCAGCCTCCTAGTCCCAACCAATTTCCACATTCAGAATACAGCATAAATACAGAATACAGAATAAATTATCTCCATCAAGGCAAAAAGGCTTCTTTTTAAACACAGAAATGTTTGCTAGTTCAAGGCAGAAACCCATTTCTTGTAGGTGACATCTGAAGCACTTTTTTTTTTTTTTTTTTTTTTGGTGGGATTGTAATCAAGTCCGTATTTTTCCTTGAGAAGCTTAAGTTGTTCCTCTTGTTTCAGGATTTGTCGAATAGGTCCGTATTTCCCAAAGATATCATACATTTCCTCCGCTGTGATTTTATACGGCAGGTTCCGAATATAAAGGATCCGATTGACCTCTGGGGGCAGCCGGATGTTAGCTCGCTTGGCCGCTTGCATCGCCGTGGCGCCGATCGGAGCGGGGGGGTGAGGGGTGGGGTGCCGCCTTGAAGAGAAACCGCGGCCGGGAAGGGGCCTGCCGGGCCGCACGCCGCCGCTCACCGCTGCCGCGGGGGGACCCGGACGCTATCCCATACGCTAATAACCCGGGTAATTCCTTTTTACAATCTATGTCCTGAACGCTCCGCTTTTCTAAAAAGCATATGAGCGAATCATACGTCGCTTGTCTCTCCATACCTTCATCAGCGCTGTTGCAGCCTTTGCGAGACTTCGGCGACGCGTGGCCGGCGGGACCCTCTGTAGGTGCTCCCGGGTGCGGGGACTGTGCCCTTCCGCCTCCTGCGCTGCTTTCAGGACCGGTACCCGAATCTCCGTCGAACCGTGGCTCGCAGGTTCAGCCCTCTCTAGGGTCCCTGTTCGGGCGCCATTTGTCGCGACAGAGGGAAGACACAGTCGCTCAATATGAGTGATCAGCAGACTTCGTTTATTGTACCTTACAGTCACCTTTTATGCCTTCTTATAATTAGCTCATACATATTACAAAAGTTAAGCTCATTATTGGTTAGTTGCCTAAATACCAAGCCCACCCCTAGTTTCTCTTCTGTAGTTTTCTGTTCCCACCTGCAACATTCTTTTCCCACCAAAATCTTCCTGTTATTGTGTAACAAGGTCAGCCAAAGACAGTGTATTTTGCTTTACTTCAGATAAGCTGAGAGCGATGTGCATTTTTGTCCAGCCAGCTGGACTATGTCTATGTGACCCTTTTCAGCTAGCCAGTTATCCACACTCACTCATTACTCTAACTCGTACCCTACAGTGGGACTCAGTCACTCACTCACTCTAACCCACTTCCTACAGTGTCACTCACTCACTCAGTCTAACTCGCTAAGTACAGTGGGAGTCACTCACTCACTCACTCTAACCCACTTCCTGCAGTGGGACTTTGCGGCGAATGAAGAGACGGGACGCAGCTTGATGCAAGCAAATGTCATTTTATTGTACAGAAGCACGAGTTTTTATACACTTTCAGAAGCTGCGCGTTTTAAACAGATTGGTTCTTGAAGCTAAGCCTTGCATACTAGGCAATCCCTGATTGGTGGTTAACTACCAGCAATTAACAGCAAGGTGTTACCTTTCCTTGGCGCCAACCCGTCCCCCACACTCCCCTGTGCTCTCTGTGAACATGCCTCATCATGTTAATTGTTGTCCAGACAAGCTCAAGCACATTCCCCTCAGCTAACTGATTGCCACTCATGGTCTAGTTTCCAGCCCGCTCCTGCATCTCCCCCTTCCTGTTGCACAAAAAGAACCTTTGAAACCGAGCAAAACCAAGGCACAAGTAATAGAACAAATAAAAAACCAACTAAGACATATTATCAGTGTCAAAATAACCCACTGTCTCTGTTCCGTACAATTATACAATTTCCCCTTTTTGTTTTTGAACAGCTAGTACCAGGTTTTCCATGTTCTGCAGGGCCCTTGCAAACATGACAGCAACCAAGGCAATAGCAAACAAACAATACTGCCAATTGAGTGAATGGATACCAAAAAATGGCTGAAATTTTCTCAGATTTTGTTAACATGTTGCTGCAATGGGGCGCCTAAAATCCACGCAGCACATACCATCAAAATCCTCACAGCCATGTCCCTGAACCAACAACAAAAAGCAGTGGCAATTTTGACTCACATTCTTAACTGCCTAACAAACAAGGTGATTTAACTCTTTAATGCTTTCCCTGCTGTTACTCTGGATAAGGACCGCTGCGACATGTTCCCATCATAGCCTCCTACTACATTAGCATCTACAGAAAGACAATTATCGACATTCAAAGTGTAAACAATATCAGCTTCTTTTGGATTAACATTATACATAGGTGGAAGGGCACACCAAACAAGAACTGGTTCAGTCAAAAAGTTCGAAACATCGCATGCCTTCTCCGAACATACCTCTGGGGTCATTCCCTTCATTCCCTCTCTTTTTTATGCAAAGAGAAACACTTTTACCATAACAGAGAAGCCCCTATTTACATCTGAGCCCGGACACAAACCGCAGCTGTATGCTCCACCAGGCTCAGGGCAGAAATCATTCATGTAGTTACATAGCTATATATCACTACAAGTATGCAGATACCTATTAAACACTAGATAACCATGTTTATCTTTCCTATTCTCCTTCACAATACCCAGCTGTTCTCTCATCTCTTGTTAGGTCAAATATTCTCCAGCTTCCTCTCCTACATCTCTCTTCAGACATTCTCTATCCTCCTCTTTTTTGCTTGTTAATTGCGATGAGGCAAAGGGGGTGTGTAGCTGGGTGACCATGACCTGATTTATGTTACAATCGACTAAACACTGAATACAGGAAAAAAAGGTATGGGAGACATAAGGCAAACATCAATAAGGTGGTTAAAGATAATTATAATAAATCCTGTAATACTTTTGAGTCATGGCCCAAAGTTTCCCAGCCGTGAGAAGGGACCAAAGGCATCCCGCCCCTGGCTCTGTTGCAGATCTTTGTTTTAAGGCTTTTGAGTTTTGTATACTTTTGTAAATTAATTCACAGTGGTCACTCAGATTCACGTAACACATCCTGTCAAAGTCTTCACACTTGTGTCCCTGTGCTAATAATAAAAATCAATAGCAACTCGGTTCTGTAGCAACATATGATGGACAGAATCAACATCTGTTAATAAGCCAGAAAAAAAAAAAAAGTATTTGTAGTATTACTTTGTTTAGCAAGCTAGCAGCCTAATTTACTAAGCAAGTTAAAAGCGTGTACTATTCTTACAGAAGAGATTAGAGAAGCAAAAATGTGTTATGCTGCATTCCAGAACTCAGCCTGAGAATTACAGTCTGCTGTGAGTTCTGCATTACAATCATTTGACACATGTTGGGGTTGCGATTGTGAAAGTTGCCTGTTTACAATTTTCATTGACATTATCACAGCTAGTTGTTTTAAAAGCAACCCTTGAGCTTCCTGATGTTCGACTTGTTGCAAAATATTCTGAAGCCAATCAATCAAGTTAGTATTAAAGTTAGTGACTCTCTAAGACCCTGCAAGACTGTGGCAAGACTCTCGCATCCTGACTGCCTTAATAGCCATCTCATTCATTTGCAAACAGTCGTCCCTGGGATACCTTGCCTGAGTCACAGAATCGGCACAGTTAATTGCTCCAGCTAACTGCTCATAGTTAACAGCAATTCCCCGATTAAGGTTTTCAGTCAAGGCCACTACACATAGCTCACAAAAATCAGATAACCACATCATATACTGTATCAGTTAGTACCATACAAAGCAGTAACTTCCAATCATGCAGTGTGAGTGTATAAGGCTCTGCCATCACTTCAGGAAGGGACATAGCAAATGTATTATGAATCCTCCCTTCCCGCACTGCTTTTGACGTGCGGAATTAGACTCTATAACTCGAAAGTTATAAAGTAGGTATGTTTATTGCGCGCAGATGCACGGGGGATCGCTCCTCCACAAGCGTGCATACCCGAAGTGACGAACCATCTCACATTTATACAATGAAGAAATGAATATTCAATTAACGCCTATACATATTCGTTACCTAAACCCCGCTTCGTATGTTAATTAGCTTATCAGTCCGTTTCCTGGAATGTGGTGGTCTTGCAGGTTTGTAGGTGATTCATGTCCTTGTGACCATCCGATCTTCTTCAGGTGATTCATGTCCTTGTGACCACCCGATCTTCTTCAGGTGATTGTGACCACCCAACCTTTTCCAGCAAGGAGACTTAGCACTCCCTCCCTCTAGATAGCATTTGAATGTCTCTCATCTTTTCTTATTCTCTTTTAAATAGCCCCTTTGTTAGAGGAAGAAGGGCAGGCGTCTCCCCTTTGTTAGAGGAAGAGGGGCAGGCGTCTCCCCTTTGTTAGAGGAAGAGGGGCAGGCGTCTCCCCGTCTCCCCTTTGTTAGAGGAAGAGGGGCAGGCGTCTCCTCAAAACTGTAGTTGTCACTGCACCCATGACTAGTCACCATACCCACATTCCTTAAGCAGACACATACAATCACAATCCATGTCCATTATCCCCATTTCACATTATTTCTCCATATCAACAGAAGCTTTGGGGGCAGAGGAGGTGTGGACAGAATCGCCATCGCTGACTGTGTCTTGAGAAGAGTCGCGCTGTCGGTGGAATTTACAGCTTCCTCTGGTTTAGCACCGATAGTAGAATTAGTCCACACTTGGCAAAGAGTAGTCAGAATTTGCCACCAAGGTGCTAAATGCATTCCCGACACGGAGTTCCCCTCCGTGGCAGCATCATACAATTGGCTGCTGTATGTACACACTTTCATTCTTTCAAAGTCTCTAAAGTTTCTTGGCTGCTCACCTGTCTCGATGAATACAGGTGTTATCCTCGGGGTTTAGGTTGTCCGCCTGGTCCAGACAGCAAGACGATCGTTCAGCCAAGCCGTCTCCTCCGGAACGCAGCCCTCTTCCACGAGCTGCCTTTTTTCCGTCCTTATTCTTCCAAGGCTTCGGAAAACCCCCATAGCGGTCACCATTTGAGGAGAATGAGGCACGGACTCTCTGATCTGACTAGAAGACCCTTCATGAGTCCATATACGTCTCTTTCTGGGGATGAAACCTGATTCCCCGTTACGGATTTCCCACAGCTCACCTCTCAACTCTGGAGGGATTTCTGGCCGGCTCCTGCTTCCTTTCAGCAGATCATTCAAAGTTCTGTGGGATTCGCTGCATGTCGCTCAGATAGGCGATTCGAAAGCCCTTCACGTTAGATCCTTAAACGCATCACGTCGGAGTCACCAATTTGCGGCGAATGAAGAGACAGGACGCAGCTTGATGCAAGCAAATGTCATTTTATTGTACAGAAGCACGAGTTTTTATACACTTTCAGAAGCTGCGCGTTTTAAACAGATTGGTCCTTGAAGCTAAGCCTTACATCCTAGGCAATCCCTGATTGGTGGTTAACTACCAGCAATTAACAGCAAGGTGTTACCTTTCATTGGCACCAACCTTGGCGCCATCCATCCCCCACACTCCCCTGTGCTCTCTGTAAACATGCCTCATCATGTTAATTGTTGCCCAGACAAGCTCAAGCACATTCCCCTCAGCTAACTGATTGCCACTCATGGTCTAGTATACAGCCCGCTCCTGCAGGACTTACTCACTCACTCACCCTAAGCCGCTTCCTACAGTGGGACTCACACACTCACTCACTCTAACTCGCTTCTTACAGTGGGACAAACTCACTCACTCTAACCCGCTTCCTACAGTGGGACTCAGTCACTCAATCTAACCCTTTTCCTACATTGGGACTCACTCACTCACTCTGAGCTGCTTCCTACAGTGGGACTCACTCACATACTCACTATAACTCACTTCCTACAGTGTAACTCACTCACTCGCTCACTCTAACCCGCTAACTGCAGTAGGACTCGCTCACTCACCCACTCAAACCCACTTCCTGCAGTGGGACACACTCACTCACCCACTCTGAATTGCTTCCTACAGTGGGACGCACTCACTCACTCTAACCCACTTCCTACAGTGGGACTCAGTCACTCACTCACTCTAACCCTCTTTCTACGGTAAGATACACTCACTCACTCTACCCCGCTTCCTGCAGTGGGACTCACTCACTCACTCGAGCCCGTTTCCTACAGTAGGACGCACTCACTCACTCTAAGCCGCTTCCTGCAGTGAGACTCACTCACTAACTCTAACCCTTTTCCTACATTGGGACTCACTCACTCCCCCACTCTCAGCTACTTCCTACAGTGGGACTCACTGACTCACTCACTCTAACCCGCTTCCCACAGTGGGACTAACTCACTCACCCTAACCCTCTTCCTACAGTGGGACTCACTCACTCACTCACTCTAACCCACTTCCTACAGTTCGACCCAATCACTCACTCACTCTAACCCGCGTCCTACAGTGGGACTCACTCACTCACTCACTCTAACCCACTTCCTACAGTGGGACTCTCTCCATCACTCACTCTAACCCACTTCCTAGAGTGGGAAACACTCACTCACTCTAACCCGCATCCTGCAGTGGGACTCACTCACTCACTCACTCTAACTCGCTTCCTACGGTAAGATACACTCACTCACTCTACCCCGCTTCCTGCAGTGGGACTCACTCACTCACTCACACTAACCCGTTTCCTACAGTGAAACGCACTCACTCACTCTAACCTGCTTCCTACAGTGGGACTCACTCACTCACTCACTCTAACCCTCTTCCTGCAGTGGGACTTACTCACTCAATCACTCTAAGCCGCTTCCTACAGGGGGACTCACACACTCACTCACTCTAAGCCGCTTCTTACCGTGGGACTCATTCACTCACTCACTCTAACCCTTTTCCTACATTGGGACTCACTCACTCTCCCACTCTGAGCGGCTTCCTACAGTGGGACTCACTCACACACTCACTATAACTCGCTTCCTACAGTGGGACTCACTCACTCACTCACTCTAACTCGTTCCCTGCAGTGGGACTCCCTCGCTAACTCACTCTAACCTGCTAACTACAGTGGGACTCACTCACTCACTCACTCTAACCCACTTCCTGCAATGGGACACACTCACTCATCCACTCTGAATTGATTCCTACAGTGGGACTCACTCAGTCTCTCACTCTAACGTGTTTCCTACAGTGGGACTCACTCACTCACTCACTCTAACCCATTTCCTTCAGTGGGACTCACTCACTCACTCACTCTAACCTGCTTCCCACAGTGGGAGTCACTCACTCACTCTAACCTGTTTCAACAGTGGGACGCACTCACTCTATCTCGCTTCCTACAGTGGGACTCACTCACTCACTCACTCTAACTCGTGCCCTACAGTGGAACTCACTCAGTCACTCACTCTAACCCACTTCCTACAGTGGGACTCTCTCACTCACTCACTCTAATCCGCTTCCTACAGTGGGACTCACTCACTCACTCACTCTAACCCGCTTCCTACGGTAAGATACACTCACTCACTCTACCCCCGCTTCCTGCAGTGGGACTCACTCACTCACTCACTCTAACCCGTTTCCTACAGTGGGACGCACTCACTCACTCACTCTAACCCACTTCCTACAGTTGGACCCAATCACTCACTCACTCTAAACCACTTCCGACAGCGGGACTCACTCACTCAGTCTAACCCACTTCCTACAGTGGGACGCACTCACTCACTCACTCTAAGCCTTTTCCTATAGTGGGGCTCGCTCACTCACTCACTCTAACCCACTTCCTACAATGGGACTCACTCACTCACTCTAACCCACATCCTGCAGTGGGACACACTCACTCACCCACTCTAACCTGCTTCCTAAAGTGGGACTCACTCACTCATTCTAACCTGTTTCAACACTGGGACGCACTCACTCACGCTATCTCGCTTCCTACAGTGGGACTCACTCACTCACAAACTCTAAGCATCTTCCTACAGTGGGGCTTACTCACTCACTCACTCTAACCCTCTTCCTGCAGTGAGACTCACTCACTCACTCTAACCCTTTTCCTACATTGGGACTTACTCACTCCCTCACTCTGAGCTGCTTCCTACAGTGGGACTCACTCACTCACTCACTCTAAACCGTTTCAACAGTGGGACGCACTCACTCACTCTTCCCCGCTTCCTATAGTGGGACTCACTCACTCACTCTAACCTGCTTTCAACAGTGGGACTCACTCACACAACCACTCTAACCCGCTTCCTACAGTGGGAAGCACTCACTCACTCTAACTCCTGCCCTAAAGTGGGACTCACTCACTCACACTCTGAGTTGCTTCCTACAGTGGGTCTCAATCACTCACTCACTCTAACCCTCTTCCTACAGTGGGACTCAGTCACTCACTCACAGTAACCCGCTTTTTACAGTGGGACTCACTCACTCACTAACTCTACCCCGCTTCCTGCAGTGGGAATCACTCACTCACTCTAACCCGTTTCCTGCAGTGAGACTCACTCACTCACTCTAACCCGTTTCCTACATTGGGACTTACTCACTCTCCCCATCTGAGCTACTTCCTACAGTGGGACTCACTCACGCACTCACTCTAACCCGCTTCCTACAGTGGGACGCACTCACTCACTCACTTTGATCCGATTCCTACAATGGACTCATACATTCACTCACTCTAACCTGCGCTTTGCAGTGGTACTCACTCACTCACTGTAACCCACTTCCTGCAGTGGAACACACTCACTCACCCACTCTGAATTGCTTCCAACAGTGGGACGCACTCAGTCACTCTAACCCGCTTCCTACAGGGGGACTCACTCGCTCTATAACTCTAACCCGCTTCCAACAGTGCGACTCACTCACTCTAACCCGCTTCCCACAGTGGGACTCACACACTCACGCTAACCCGCTTCCTACAGTGGGACTCACTCACACACTCAAGCTAACCCGCTTCCTATAGTGGGACTCACTCACTCACTCACTCTAACCCGCTTTTTACAGTGGGACTCACTCACTCACTCACTCTAAGCCGCTTCCTGCAGTGGGAATCACTCAATCACTGTAACCTGTTTTCTACAGTGGGACGCACTCACACCCTCTAACCCGCTTCCTACAGTGGGACTCAGTCACTCACTCACTCTGACCCGCTTCCTGCAGTTAGACTCACTCACTCACTCACTCTGACCCGCTTCCTACAGTGGGACTTACACACTCACTCACTCTAACCCACTTCCTAAAATGGGACTCAATCACTCACTCTAACCCACTTCCTACAGTGGGACTCGCTCACTCACTCACTCTAAGCCGTTTCTTATAGTGGGACTCACTCACTCACTCACTCTACCCCGCTTCCTGCAGTGGGAATCACTCACTCACTCTAACCCGCTAACTACAGTGGGACGCACTCACTCACTCTAACCCGCTTCCTACAGTGGGATTCAATCACTCACAAATTCTAACCCGCTTCCTGCCGTGGGAATCACTCACTCACTCACTCTAACTCGCTTCCTATAGTGGGACACACTCACTCACTCTAACCTGCTTCCTGCAGTGAGACTCACTCACTCACTATAACCCGTTTCCTACATTTGGATTTACTCGCTCCCCCACTCTGAGCTACTTCTTACAGTGGGATTCAATCACTCACTCGCTCTGAGCTGCTTCCTACAATGGGACTCACTCACACAGTCACTCTAACCCGTTTCAACAGTGGGACACACTCACTCTCTCTTACCCTCTTCCTATAGTCGGACTCACTCACTCACTCGCTCTAACCCGCTTCCTACAGTGGGAAACACTCACTCACTCTAACCCGCGTCCTACAGTGGAACTCACTCACTCACTTTAACCCGTCTCATACAGTGGGACGCACTCACTCACTCTAACTTGCTTCCTACAGTGGGAATAACTCACTCACTCTAACCCATATCCTACAGAGGGACGCAGGCACACACCCTAATCCGCTTTCTACAGTGGGACTCACTCAGTCACTCAATCTAACCCGTTTCCTACAGTGGGACTCACTCACTCACTAACTCTACCCCGCTACCTGCAGTGGGAATCACTCACTCACTCTAACCCGTTTCCTGCAGTGAGACTCACTCACTCACTCTAACCCGTTTCCTACATTGGGACTTACTCAGTCTCCCCATCTGAGCTACTTGCTACAGTGGGACTCACTCACGCACTCACTCTAACCCGCTTACTACAGTGGGACGCACTCACTCACTCACTTTGATGCGCTTCCTACAGTGGACTCATACATTCACTCACTCTAACCTGCGCTTTGCAGTGGTACTCACTCACTCACTCTAACCCACTTCCTGCAGTGGAACACACTCACTCACCCACTCTGAATTGCTTCCAACAATGGGACGCACTCAGTCACTCTAACCCGCTTCCTACAGGGGTTCTCACTCGCTCTATAACTCTAACCCGCTTCCTACAGCGGGACTCACTCACTCTCTCACTCTAACCCGTTTCCAACAGTGCGACTCACTCACTCTAACCCGCTTCCCACAGTGGGACTCACACACTCACGCTAACCCGCTTCCTACAGTGGGACTCACTCACTCACTCACTCTAACTCGTGACCTACAGTGGGACTCACTCACTCACTCACTCTAACCCACTTCCTACAGTGGGACTCACTCAGTCACTCACTCTAACCCGCTTCCGACAGTGAGACACACTCACTCACTCTACACCGCTTCCTGCAGTGGGAATCACTCACTCACTCTAACACATTTCCTACAGTGGGACGCACTCACTCACTTTAACCCTTTTCATACAGTGGGACGCACTCAATCACTCTAATCCGCTTCCTACAGTGGTACTTACTCACTAACTCACTCTGACCCTCTTCCTGCAGTGAGACTCACTCACTCACTCTAATCCTTTCCCTACATTGGGACTGACTCACTCTCCCACTCTGAGCTCCTTCCTACACTGGGACTCACTCACTCACTCACTCTGCCCCGCTTCCTACAGTGGGACTTACACACTCACTCACTCTAACCCACTTCCTACAGTGGGACTCAATCACTCACTCTAACCCACTTCCTACAATGGGACTCGCTCACTCACTCACTCTAAGCCGTTTCTTATAGTGGGACTCACTCACTCACTCGCTCTAACACGCTTCCTACAGTGAGACACACTCACTCACTCTACCCCGCTTCCTGCAGTGGGAATCACTGACTCACTCTAACCCGCTAACTACAGTGGGACGCACTCACTCACTCTAACCCGCTTCCTATAGTGGGACTCACTCACTCACAAACTCTAACCCGCTTCCTGCAGTGGGAATCACTCACTCACTCACTCTAACTCGCTTCCTATAGTGGGACACACTCACTCACTCTAACCCGCTTCCTGCAGTGAGACTCACTCACTCACTCGAACCCGTTTCCTACATTGGGACTTACTCGCTCCCCCACTCTGAGCTACGTCTTACAGTGGGATTCAATCACTCACTCACTCTGAGCTGCTTCCTACAATGGGACTCACTCACACTGTCACTCTAACCCACTTCAACAGTGGGACGCACTCACTCACTCTTACCCTCTTCCTATAGTGGGACTCACTCACTCACTCACTCTAACCCGCTTCCTATAGTGGAAGACACTCACTCACTCTAACCCGCGTCCTACAGTGGGACTCACTCACTCACTTTACCCCGTCTCATACAGTGGGACGCACTCACTCACTCTAACTCGCTTCCTACAGTGGGACTAACTCACTCACTCTAACCCATATCCTACAGAGGGACGCACTCACTCACGCTAATCCGCTTTCTACAGTGGGACTCACTCAGTCACTCAATCTACCCGTTTCCTACAGTGGGACTCACTCACTCACTAACTCTACCCCGCTTCCTGCAGTGGGAATCACTCACTCACTCTAACCTGTTTCCTGCAGTGAGACTCACTCACTCACTCTAACCCGTTTCCTACATTGGGACTTACTCAGTCTCCCCATCTGAGCTACTTCCTACAGTGGGACTCACTCACTCACTTTAACCCGTCTCATACAGTGGGACGCACTCAGTCACTCTAACCCGCTTCCTACAGGGGGACTCATTCGCTCTATAACTCTAACCCGCTTCCTACAGCAGGACTCACTCACTCTCTCACTCTAACCCGCTTCCAACAGTGCGACTCACTCACTCTAACCCGCTTCCCACAGTGGGACTCACACACTCACGCTAACCCGCTTCCTACAGTGGGACTCATTCACTCACCCACTCTGAGTTACTTCCTACAGTGGGACTCACTCACTCACTCAATCTATACCCACTTCCTACAGTGGGACTTACACACTCATTCACTCTAACTCGCTTCTTACAGTGGGACACACTCACTCACTCTAACCCGCTTCCTGCAGTGAGACTCACTCACTCACTCTAACCCACTTCCTACATTGGGACTCACTCACTCTCCCACTCTGAGCTACTTCATACAGTGGGACTCACTCACTCACACACTCTGAGCTGGTTCCTACAATGGGACTCACTCACACACTCACTATAACCCACTTCCTACAGTGGGACTGACTCAGTCACTCACTCTAACCCGCTAACTACAGGGGGACTCACTCACTCACTCTAATCCGATTTTACAGCGGGACTTACTCACTCACCCACTCTGAGTTGCTTCCTATAGTGCGATACAATCACTCACTCACTTTGATCCGCTTCCTACAGTGGACTCATACATTCACTCACTCTAACCTGCGCTTTGCAGTGGTACTCACACACTCACCCTAACCCACTTCCTGCATTGCAACACTCTCACTCACCCACTCTGAATTGCTTCCAACAGTGGGACGCACTCAGTCACTCTAACCCGCTTCCTACAGCGGGACTCACTCACTCTCTCACTCTAAACCGCTTCCAACAGTGCGACTCACTCACTCTAACCCGCTTCCCACAGTGGGACTCACTCACTCAACAACTCTATCCCGCTTCCTGCAGTGGGACTCACTCACTCACTCACTCTGAGCCTCTTCCTACAGTGGGACATACACACTCACTCACTTAACCCGCTTCTTACAGTGGGACACACTCACTCACTCTAACCCGCTTCCTGCAGTGGGACTCACTCACTCACTCTACCCCGCTTCCTACATTGGGACTCGCTCCCTCTCCCACTCTGAGCTACTTCCTACAATGGGACTCACTCATTCACACACTCTGTGCTGCTTCCTACAGTAGGACTCACTCACTGCACTCACTATAACTCGTGCCCTACAGTGGGACTCAATAACTCACTCTAACCCGCTAACTATAGTGGGACTCACTCACTCACTCACTCTAACCCACTTCCTGCAGTGGGACACACTCACTCACACACTCTGAATTGCTTCCTTCAGTGGGACGCACTCACTCACTCTAACCCGCTTCCAACAGTGGGACTCACTCGCTCTATAACTCTAACCCGCTTCCTAGAGCGGGACTCACTCACTCACTCACTCTAACCCACTTCCTACAGTGGGACTCACTCACTCACTCTAACCCGCTTCCTACAGTGGTACTCAGTCACTCACACACTCTAACCCACTTCCTACAGTGGGATTCCGTCACTCAACCAATCTGCTTTGCTTCCTAAAGTGGGACTCGTTCACTCACTCTAACCCGCGCCCCACTGAGGGACTCACTTAGTCACTCTAACCCGCGCACCTACAGTGGAACTCACTCACTCCCCCACTCAGAGCTGCTTCCTACAGTGGGACTCACTCACTTACTCTATCCCTCTTCCTACAGTGGGACTCAGTCACTCACTGACATTGAACCGCATCCTACAGTGGGACTCATACACTCACTCACTCTAACCTGCGCCCTACAGTGGGACTCACTGACCCTAACCCGCTTCCTACAGTGGGACTCACTCAGTAACTCACTCTAACCCGCTTCCTACAGTGGGACGCACTCATTCACTCATTCTAACCAGCGCCCTACAGTGCGACTCGCTCACTCACTCTAAGCCCGCTTCGTACAGTGGGACTCACACACTCACTCACTCTAAGCCACTTCCTACAGTGGGACACACTCAGTCACTGTAACCCGCTTCCTACAGTGGGACTCAGTCACTCACTCACTCTGACCCGCTTCCTACAGTGGGGCTCACTCACTCACTCAGTCTAACCCACTTCCTACAGTGGGACTCACTCACTCACTCAGTTTGAGTCCCTTCCTACAGTGGGACTCACTCACTCACTCAGTCTAACGCACTTCCTACAGTGGGACTCACTCACTCACTCAGTTTGAGTCCCTTCCTACAGTGGGACTCATACACTCACTCACTCTAACCAGCGCCCTATAGTGGGACTCAGTCACTCACTCACTCTAACCCACTTCCTACATTGGGACTCACTCACTCACTCTAACCCGCTTCCTACAGTGGTACTCAGTCACTCACACACTCTAACACGCTTCCTACAGTGGGACTCACTCACTCACTCTAACCCGCTTCCTAGAGCGCGATGCCCTCACTCACTCACTCTAACCTGCTTCCTACAGTGGGACTCACTCACTCACTCTAACCCGTTTCCTACAGTGGGACTCTCTCACTCACTCACTCTAACCTGCTTCCTACAGTGGGACTCACTCAGTCACTCAGACCTGTTTCACCAGTGGGACACACTCACTCACTCTAACCCGCTTCCTGCAGTGGGATTCACTCACTCACTCTAACCCGTTTACAACAGTGGGACTCACTCACTCACTCTAACGCGCGCCCTACATTGGGACTCACTAACTCTCCCACTCTAAGCTTCTTCCTACAGCGGGACTCACTCACTCACTAACCCACTTCCTACAGTGGGACTCACTCACTCACTCTAACCCGCTTCCTATAGTGGGACTCATTCATTCATTCTCACCAACGCCCTAGAGTGCAACTCACTCACTCACTCACTCTAACCCGGTTCCTACATAGTGAGTCACTCACTAACTCCCTTTGAGACACTTCCTACAATGGGACTTATACACTCACTCACTCTAACCTGCACCCTACAGTGGGACTCACTCACTCTAAACCGCTTGCTACAGTGGGACTCAGTCACTCACTCACTTTGAGACACTTCCTACAGTGGGACTTATACACTCACTCACCCTAACCTACACCCTACAGTGGGACTCACTCACTCTAACCCGCTTGCTACATTGGGACTCACTCACTCACTAACTTTGAGACACTTCCTACAGTGGGACTTCTACGCTCACTCACTCTAACCTGCACCCTACAGTGGGACTCACTCACTCTAACCCGCTTGCTACAGTGGGACTCACTCACTCTCCCACTCTAACACGCTTCCTACAGTGGGACTCACTCACTCACTCTAACCCGCTTCCTATAGTTGGACTCATTCATTCATTCTCCCCAGCGCCCTACAGATAGACTCACTCACTCACTCTAACCCACTTCCTACAGTGGGACTCACTCACTCACTAACTTTGAGACACTTCCTACAGTGGGACTTATAAACTCACTCACCCTAACCTGCACCCTACAGTGGGACTCACTCACTCTAACCCGCTTGCTACAGTGGGACTCAGTCACTCACTCACTCTAACCTGCTTCCTACAGTGGGACTCACTCACTCACTCTAACCCGCTTGCTACAGTGGGACTCAGTCACTCACTCACTCTAACCTGCTTCCTACAGTGGGACTCACTCACTCACTCTAACCCACTTCCTACAGTGGGACTCATTCACTTACTCTAACCCGCTTCCTACAGTGGGACTTACTCACTCACTCACACTAACCCGCGCCCTAGAGTGGGACTCACTCACTCACTCTAACCCGCTTTTTACAGTGGGACTCACTCACTCACTCTAACCCGCTTCCTACAGTGGGACTCACTCACTCACTCACTCTAACCCACTTCCTACAGTGGGCCTCACTCACTCAGTCACTTTGAGCCGCTTCCTACAGTGGGACTCATACACTCACTCACTCTAACCTGCGCCCTACAGTGGGACTCACTGACCCTAACCCGCTTCCTACAGTGGGACTCACTCAGTAACTCACTCTAACCCGCTTCCTACAGTGGGACGCACTCATTCACTCATTCTAACCAGCGCCCTACAGTGCGACTCGCTCACTCACTCTAAGCCCGCTTCCTACAGTGGGACTCACACACTCACTCACTCTAAGCCACTTCCTACAGTGGGACACACTCAGTCACTGTAACCCGCTTCCTACAGTGGGACTCAGTCACTCACTCACTCTGACCCGCTTCCTACAGTGGGGCTCACTCACTCACTCAGTCTAACCCACTTCCTACAGTGGGACTCACTCACTCACTCAGTTTGAGTCCCTTCCTACAGTGGGACTCACTCACTCACTCAGTCTAACGCACTTCCTACAGTGGGACTCACTCACTCACTCAGTTTGAGTCCCTTCCTACAGTGGGACTCATACACTCACTCACTCTAACCAGCGCCCTATAGTGGGACTCAGTCACTCACTCACTCTAACCCACTTCCTACATTGGGACTCACTCACTCACTCTAACCCGCTTCCTACAGTGGTACTCAGTCACTCACACACTCTAACACGCTTCCTACAGTGGGACTCACTCACTCACTCTAACCCGCTTCCTAGAGCGCGATGCCCTCACTCACTCACTCTAACCCGCTTCCTATAGTGTGACTCACTCACTAACACACTATAAGCCACGTCCTACAGTGGGACTCACTCACTCACTCAATCTAACCCACTTCCAGAATGGGAATCACTCACTCACACACTCTAACCCACATCCTACAGTGGGAGTCACTCACTCACTCACTCTAACCCACTTCCTACAGTGGGACTCACTCACTCACTAACTTTGAGACACTTCCTACAGTGGGACTCACTCACTCACTCTAACCTGCTTCCTACAGTGGGACTCACTCACTCACTCACTCTAAACCCCGCCCTAGAGTGGGACTCACTCACTCACTCTAACCTTCTTCCTACAGTGGGACTCACTCACTCACTCACTCTAACCCACTTCCTACAGTGGGACTCACTCACTCATACACTGTAACCAACTTCCTACAGTAAGACTCCCTCACTCACTCACTTTGAGCCGCTTCCTACAGTGGGACTCATACACTCACTCACTCTACCCTGCGCCCTACAGTGGGACTCACTCACTCACTCTAACCCGCTTCCTACAGTGGGACTCACTCACTCACTCACTCTAACCCACTTCCTACAGTGGGACTCACTCACTCAGTCACTCTAAGCCACTTCCTACAGTGGGACTCACTCACTCACTCACTCTAACCCGCGCCTTAGAGTGGGACTCACTCACGCACTCTAGCCCGCTTCCTACAGTGGGACTCACTCACTCATTCTAACCCACATTCTACAGTGGGACACACTCACTCACCAACTTTGAATTGCTTCCTACAGTGGGATTCACTCACTCACTCTAACCAGCTTCCTACAGTGGGGCTCAGTCACTCACTCACAGTAACCCGCTTCCTACAGTGGGACTCACTCACTCACTCTAACCCGCTTCCTATAGTGGGACTCATTCATTCATTCTCACCAGCGCCCTACAGTGCGACTCACTCGCTCACTCTAACCCGCTTCCTACAGTGGGACTCACTCACTAACACACTATAAGCCACGTCCTACAGTGGGACTCACTCACTCACTCAATCTAACCCACTTCCAGAATGGGACTCACTCACTCACACACTCTAACCCGCATCCTACAGTGGGACTCAGTCACTCACTCACTCTAACCCACTTCCTACAGTGGGACTCACTCACTCACACACTCTAACCCGCATCCTACAGTGGGACTCAGTCACTCACTCACTCTAACCCACTTCCTACAGTGGGACTCACTCACTCACTCTTACCTGCTTCCTACAGTGGGACTCACTCACTCACTCATTCTAAACCGCTTCCTACAGTGGGACTCACTCACTCACTCACTCCAACCCACTTCCTACAGTGGGACTCAGTCACTCACTCACTCTAACAGGCTTCCTACAGTGGGACTCACTCACTCACTCACTCCAACCCAATTCCTACAGTGGGACTCAGTCACTCACTCACTCTAACCGGCTTCCTACAGTGGGACTCAGTCACTCAGACCTGTTTCACCATTGGGACACACTCACTCACTCTAACCCGCTTCCTGCAGTGGGATTCACTCACTCTAACCCGTTTCCACCATTGGGACTCACTCATTAACTCTAACCCGCGCCACACATTGGGACTCACTCACTCTCCCACTCTAAGGTGCTTCCTACAGTGGGACTTATACACTCACTCACTCTAACCTGCACCCTACAGTGAGACTCACTCACTCTAACCCGCATGCTACAGTCGGACTCAATCACTCACTCACTCTAACCCGCTTCCTACAATGGGACTCACTCACTCACTCACTCTAACCTGCTTCCAACAGTGGGACTCACTCACTCACTCTAACCCACTTCCTCCAGTGGGACTCACTCACTCAGTCACTTTGAGTCGCATCCTACAGTGGGACTCATACACTCACTCACTCTAACCTGCGCCCTACAGTGGGACTCACTGACTCTAACCCGCTTCCTACAGTGGGACTCACTCACTCACTCACTCTAACCCACTTCCTACAATGGGACTCACTCATTCACTCATTCTAACCAGCGCCCTACAGTGGGACTCAGTCACTCACTCACTCTAACCCTCTTCCTACAGTGGGACTCACTCACTCACACACTCTAACCAACTTCCTACAGTGGGACTCACTCACTCACTCAGTTTGAGTCGCTTCCTACAGTGGGACTCACACACTCACTCACTCTAAGCTGCGCCCTACAGTGGGACTCACTCACTCACTCTAACCCCCATTCTAAAGTGGGACACACTCACTCACCAACGTTGAATTGCATCCTACAGTTGGACGCACTCACTCACTCACTCTAACCCGCGACCTAGAGTGGGACTCACTCACCCACTCTGACCCGCTTCCTAGAGTGGGACTCAGTCACTCACTCACAGTAACCTCCTTCCTACAGTGGGACTCATTCACTCCCTCATTCTAATCAGCGCCCTACAGTGCGACTCACTCACTCACTCATTGAAACCCACTTCGTACAGTGGGACTCACTCACTCACTCACTCTAACCCGCGCCCTAGAGTGGGACTCACTCACTCACTCACTCTAACCCACTTCCTACAGTGGGACTCACTCACTCACACACTCTAACCAACTTCCTACAGTGGGACTCACTCACTCACTCAGTTTGAGTCGCTTCCTACAGTGGGACTCATACACTCACTCACTCTAAGCTGCGCCCTACAGTGGGACTCACTCACTCACTCTAACCCGCTTCCTACAGTGGGACTCACTCATTCACACATTCTATCCAGCGCCCTACAGTGGGACTGACTCACTCACTCTAACCCACTTCCTACAGTGGGACTCACTCACTTACTCTAACCCGCTTCCTGCAGTGGGACTCACTCACTCACTCTAACCCGCTTTTTACAGTGGGACTCACTCACTCACTCTAGCCCGCTTCCTACAGTGGGACTCACTCACTCACTCACTCTAAGCCACTTCCTACAGTGGGACTCACTCACTCACTCACTCTAACCCTCTTCCTACAGTGGGACACACTCAGTCACTGTAACCCGATTCCTACAGTGGGACTCACTCACTCACTCACTCTAACCCGCGCCCTAGAGTGGGACTTACTCACCCACTCTGACCCGCTTCCTAGAGTGGGACTCACTCACTCACTCACTCTAACCCACTTCCTACAGTGGGACTCACTCACTCACTCTGTTTGAGTCGCTTCCTGCAGTGGGGCTCATACACTCACTCACTCTAACCCGCGCCCTACATTGGGACTCATTCACTCTCCCACTCTAAGCTTCTTCCTACAGTGAGATTCAGCCACTCACTCACTCTAACCCACTTCCTAAAGTGGGACTCACTCACTCACTCTAACCCGCTTCCTATAGTGGGACTCATTCATTCATTCTCACCAGCGCCCTGCAGTGCGACTCACTCACTCACTCTAACCCGCTTCCTACAGTGGGAGTCACTCACTAACTCTCTATAAGCCAGGTCCTACAGTGGGACTCACCCACTCACTCACTCTAACCCATTTCCTACAGTGGGATTCAGTCACTCAACCAATCTGCGTTGCTTCCTACAGTGGGACTCATTCACTCACTCTAACCCGCGCCCCACTGAGGGACGCACTTAGTCACTCTAACCCGCGCCCTACAGTGGAACTCACTCACTCCCCCACTCTGAGCTGCTTCCTACAGCGGGCCTCACTCACTCACTTTTAGCCACAACCTACAGTGGGACTTATACACTCCCTCCCTCTAACCTGCGCCCTATAGTGGGACTCACACAATCTAACCCACATCCTACAGTGGGACTCACTCACTCACTCACTCTAACCCACTTCCTACAGTGGGACTCACTCACTCACTAACATTGAGACACTTCCTACAGTGGGACTCACTCACTTACTCTAACCCGCTTCCTACAGTGGGACTCACTCACTCACTCACACTAACCCGCGCCCTAGAGTGGGACTCACTCACTCACTCTAACCCGCTTTTTACAGTGGGACTCACTCTCTCATTCTAACCCGCTTCCTACAGTGGGACTCACTCACTCAGTCACTTTGAGCCGCATCCTACAGTGGGACTCACTCACTCTTCCACTGTAACCCGCTTCCTACAGTGGGACGCACTCATTCACTCATTCTAACCAGCGCCCTACAGTGCGACTCACTCACTATCCCACTCTAAGCTCCTTCCTACAGTGGGACTCAGTCACTCACTCACTCTAACCCACTTCCTATAGTGGGAGTCACTCACTCACTCTAACCCGCTTCCTACAGTGGGACTCACTCACTCATTTTGAGCCACAACCTACAGTGGGACTGATACACTCACTCCCTCTAAGCTGCGCCCTACAGTGGGACTCACTCACTCTAACCCGCATCCTACAGTGGGACTCACTCACTCACTCACTCTAACCCACTTCCTACGGTGGGACGCACTCACTTACTCTAACATTCTTCCTACATTGGGACTCACTCGCTCACTCTAACCCGTTTCCTAAAATGGGACACAGTCACTCTCTTTAATCCGTTTTCTACATTGGGACTCACTCACTCACTGACTTTGAGACGCATCCGACAGTGGGACTCACTTACTCACTCACTCTAACCCGCTTCAGACAGTGGGACTCACTCACTCACTCAATTTAATGCGCTTCCTACAGTGGGACTCACTCGCTCACTCACTCTGACCCTCTTCAACAGTGGGACTCACTCACTCACTCACAGTAACCAGCTTCCTACAGTGGGACTCACTCACTCCCTCATTCTAATCAGCGCCCTACAGTGCGACTCATTCACTCACTCACTAAACCTAACCCACTTCCTACAGTGGGACTCACTCACTCACTCTAACCCCCCGCCCTAGAGTGGGACTCACTCACTCACTCACTCTACCCTGCGCCCTACAGTGGGAATCACTCACTCACTCTAACCTACTTCCTACAGTGGGACTCACTCACTCACTCTTACCTGCTTCCTACAGTGGGACTCACTTACTCACTCAAAGCCGCTTCCTACAGTGGGACTCACTCACTCACTCACTCCAAACCACTTCCTACAGTGGGACTCATTCACTCACTCACTCTAACCCACTTTCTACAGTGGGCCTCACTCACTCACTCAAACCCGGGCCCCAATGAGGGCCTCACTTAGTCACTCTAACCCGCGCCCTACAGTGGAACTCACTCACTCCACCACTCTGAGCTGCTTCCTAGAGTGGGACTCACTCACTAACTCACATTAACCCGCTTCCTACAGTGGGACTCATTCACTCACTCACTCTAACCCACTTCCGACAGTGGGACACACTCACTAACTCTAACCCGCTTCCTACAGCGCGACTCACTCAATCTAAGCCATTTACTACAATGGGACTCACTCACTCACGCACTCTAACCCGATTCCTACAGTGGGACTCACTCACTCACTCATTCTAACCAGTATCCTACAGTGCGACTCACTCACTCACTCACTCTTACTCACATCCTACAGTGGAACTCACTCACTCCCCCACTCTGAGCTGCTTCCTACAGTGGGACTCACTCACTCCCTCATTCTAATCAGCGCCCTACAGTGCGACTCATTCACTCACTCACTAAACCTAACCCACTTCCTACAGTGGGACTCACTCACTCACTCACTCTAACCCCCCGCCCTAGAGTGGGACTCACTCACTCACTCACTCTACCCTGCGCCCTACAGTGGGGATCACTCACTCACTCTAACCCGCTTCCTACAGTGGGACTCACTCACTCACTCACTCTAACCCGATTCCTACAGTGGGACTCACTCACTCACTCATTCTAACCAGTATCCTACAGTGCGACTCACTCACTCACTCACTCTTACTCACATCCTACAGTGGAACTCACTCACTTACTCTATCCCTCTTCATACAGTGGGACTCAGTCACTCACTGACATTGAGCCGCATCCTACAGTGGGACTCATACACTCACTCACTCTATCCTGCGCCCTACAGTGAGACTCACTGACTCTATCCCGGTTCCTATAGTGGGACTCACTCACTGACTTTGAGACGCATCCTACAGTGGGACTCACTTACTCACTCACTCTAACCCAGTTCCTACAGTGGGACTCACTCACTCAGTCACTTTGAGACGCTTCCTACGGTGGGACTCATACACTCATTCACTCTAACCTGCGCTCTACAGTGGGACTCTCTCACTCACTCGTTCTAACCAGCGCCCTACACTGGGACTTACTCACTCACTCTAACTCGCTTCTTACAGTGGGACTCACTCACTCTCTCACGGTAACCCGCTTCCTACAGTGGGACTCACTCGCTTACCCACTCTAACCCACTTCCTACAGTGGGACTCACTCACTCACTCACTCTAACCCGCTTCAGACAGTGGGACTCACTCACTCACTCACTCTAACCCGCTTCCTACAGTGGGACTCACTCACTCACTCTTACCTGCTTCCTACAGTGGGACTCACTCACTCACTCATTCTAACCAGTATCCTACTGTGCGACTCACTCACTCACTCACTCTTACTCACATCCTACAGTGGGACTCACTCACTCTCTCACTCTTACCCACTTCCTACGGTGGGACGCACTCACTCACTCTAACTCGCGCCCTATATTGGGACTCACTCACTCACTCAAACCCGTTTCCTTAAAATGGGACTCACTCACTCTCTTTAATCCGTTTCCTATAGTGGGACGCACTCACTCACTCCAACCCGCTTCCTACAGCGCGATGCATTCACTCACTCACTCTAACCCGCTTCCTACAGTGGTAATCACTTACTCACTCAATCTAATGCGCTACCAACATTGGGACTCACTCGCTCACTCGCTCTAAGCCGCACCCTACAGTGCAAATCACGAACTCACTCACAATAACCTGTTTCCTACAGTGGGACTCACTCACTCACTCACTCTAACCTGCTTACTCCAGTGGGACTCACTCACTCTAACCCGCATCCTACAGTGGGACTCACTCACTCCCTCACTCTGACCCGTTTCCTACAATGGGACTCACTCACTCACTCTAACCAGCTTCTTACAGTGGGACTCACTCACTCCCTCATTCTAATCAGCGCCCTATAGTGCGACTCACTCACTCACTCACCCTAACAGATTTCCTACAGTGGGACTCACTCACTCACACACTCTACCCCACTTCCTACGGTGGGACTCACTCACTCACACACTCTACCCCGTGTCCTACAGTGGGACTCACTCACTCACACACACTACCCCGCTTCCTACAGTGGGACTTACTCACTCAAACTCACATCCTACTATGGGACTCACTGACTCACAAACTCTGACCCACTTCCTACGGTTGGACTCACTCACTCACACTCTCTAACCCTCTTCCTACGGTGGGACTCACTCAGTCTACCGTGCTTTTTACGGTGGGCCTAACGCACACACACACTCTACCCCGCTTCCTTCAGTGGGCCACACTCATTCAATTTACCCCGCGTCCTACAGTTGGACTCACTCATTCACACACTCTACCCCGCGCCCTACGGTGGGACTCACTCACTCACACACTCTACCACGCTTCCTGCTGTGGGACTCACTCACTCACACACTATACCTTGCTTCCTACGGAGGGACTCACTCACTCACACACTCTACCCCACGCCCTACAGTGGGACTCACTCACTCACACACTCTACCCTGCTTCCTACGGTGGGACTCACTCACTCACAGACTCTACGCCGTGTCCCACACTGTGTCTGACTCACTCACACACTCACACCCGCTTCCTACCGTGGGACTCACTCACTCACACACTCACACCCCCTTCCTGCGGCTGTCCTCAATCACTCACTCACGCCCGCTTCCTACGGTGGGACTCACTCACTCACTCACTCCAACCCACATCCTACAGTGGGACTCACTCACTCACTCACTCTAACCCACTTCCTACAGTGGGATTCCGTCACTCAACCAATCTGCGTTGCTTCCTAAAGTGGGACTCGTTCACTCACTCTAACCCGCGCCCCACTGAGGGACTCACTTAGTCACTCTAACCCGCGCACCTACAGTGGAACTCACTCACTCCCCCACTCTGAGCTGCTTCCTACAGTGGGACTCACTCACTTACTCTATCCCTCTTCCTACAGTGGGACTCAGTCACTCACTGACATTGAGCCGCATCCTACAGTGGGACTCATACTCTCACTCACTCTATTCCTCTTCCTACAGTGGGACTCAGTCACTCACTGACATTGAGCCGCATCCTACAGTGGGACTCATACACTCACTCACTCTATCCTGCGCCCTACAGTGGGACTCACTGACTCACTGACTTTGAGACGCATCCTACAGTGGGACTCACTTACTCACTCACTCTATCCCAGTTCCTACAGTGGGACTCACTCACTCAGTCACTTTGAGACGCTTCCTACGGTGGGACTCATACACTCATTCACTCTAACCTGCGCTCTACAGTGGGACTCTCTCACTCACTCGTTCTAACCAGCGCCCTACACTGGGACTTACTCACTCACTCTAACTCGCTTCTTACAGTGGGACTCACTCACTCTCTCACGGTAACCCGCTTCCTACAGTGGGACTCACTCACTTACCCACTCGAACCCACTTCCTACAGTGGGACTCACTCACTCACTCACTCTAAGCCGCTTCCTACAGTGGGACTCACTCACTCACTCACTCCAACCCACTTCCTACAGTGGGACTCATTCACTTACTCACTCTAACATACTTCCTGCAGTGGGACTCACTCACTCACTCACTCACTCTAACCCACTTCCTACAGTGGGATTCAGTCACTCAACCAATCTGTGTTGCTTCCTACAGTGGGACTCACTCACTCACTCTAACCCGCGCCCAACTGAGGGACTCACTTAGTCACTCTAACCCGCGCCCTACAGTGGAACTCACTCACTCACTTTGAGCCACAACCTACAGTGGGACTTATACACTCACTCCCTCTAACCTGCGCCCTACAGTGGGACTCACTCACTCTAACCCGCATCCTACAGTGGGACTCACTCACTCACTCACTCTAACCTGCTTCCTACAGTGGGACTCACTCACTCACTCTAACCCACTTCCTACAGTGGGACTCACTCACTTACTCTAACCCGCTTCCTACAGTGGGACTCACTCACTCACTCACACTAACCCGCTTCCTAGAGCGGGACTCACTCACTCGCTCACTCTAACCCGCTTTTTACAGTGGGACGCACTCACTCACTCTAACCCGCTTCCTACAGTGGGACTCACCCACTCACTCACTCTAACCCACTTCCTACAGTGGGACTCACTCACTCAGTCACTTTGAGCCGCATCCTACAGTGGGACTCATACACTCACTCACTCTAACCTGCGCCCTACAGTGGGACTCACTGACCCTAACCCGCTTCCTACAGTGGGACTCACTCACTAACTCACTCTAACCCGCTTCCTACAGTGGGACGCACTCATTCACTCATTCTAACCAGCACCCTACAGTGCGACTCACTCACTCACTCTAAGCCCGCTTCCTACAGTGGGACTCACTCACTCACTGACTTTGAGACGCATCCTACAGTGGGACTCATACACTCACTCACTCTACCCTGCGCACTACAGTGGGACTCACTCACTCACTCACTCCAACCCACTTCCTTCAGTGGGACTCGTTCACTCACTCACTCTAACCCACTTCCTACATTGGGACTCACTCACTCACTCACTCTAACCCACTTCTACAGTGGGATTCAGTCACTCAACCAATCTGCGTTGCTTCCTACAGTGGGACTCATTCACTCACTCTAACCCGCGCCCCACTGAGGGACTCACTTAGTCACTCTAACCCGCGCCCTACAGTGGAACTCACTTGCTCCCCCACTCTGAGCTGCTTCCGACAGTGGGACTCACTCACTTCACTTTTAGCCACAACCTACAGTGGGACTTATACACTCACTCCCTCTAACCTGCGCCCTACAGTGGGACTCACACACTCTAACCCACATCCTACAGTGGGACTCACTCACTCACTCACTCTAACCCACTTCCTACAGTGGGACTCACTCACTCACTAACTTTGAGACACTTCCTACAGCGGGACTCACTCACTCACTTTGAGCCGCAACCTACAGTGGGACTTACTCACTCACTCCCTCGAACCTGCGCCCTACAGTGGGAATCACTCACTCACTCTAACCCGCTTCCTACAGTGGGACTCACTCACTCACTCTTACCTGCTTCCTACAGTGGGACTCACTCACTCACTCACTCCAACCCACATCCTACAGTGGGACTCACTCACTCACTCACTCTAACCCACTTCCTACAGTGGGATTCCGTCACTCAACCAATCTGCGTTGCTTCCTAAAGTGGGACTCGTTAACTCACTCTAACCCGCGCCCCACTGAGGGACTCACTCACTCACTCTAACCCGCGCCCTACAGTGGAACTCACTCACTCCCCCACTCTGAGCTGCTTCCTACAGTGGGACTCACTCACTTACTCTATCCCTCTTCCTACAGTGGGACTCAGTCACTCACTGACATTGAGCCGCATCCTACAGTGGGACTCACTTACTCACTCACTCTAACCCACTTCCTACAGTGGGACTCACTCACTCAGTCACTTTGAGACGCTTCCTACGGTGGGACTCATACACTCATTCACTCTAACCTGCGCTCTACAGTGGGACTCTCTCACTCACTCATTCTAACCAGCGCCCTACACTGGGACTTACTCACTCACTCTAACTCGCTTCTTACAGTGGGACTCACTCACTCTCTCACGGTAACCCGCTTCCTACAGTGGGACTCACTCACTTACCCACTCTAACCCACTTCCTACTGTGGGACTCACTCACTCACTAACTTTGAGACACTTCCTACTAGTGGGACTCACTCACTCACCCACTCTGAGTTGCTTCTTACAGTGGGACTCACTCACTCACTCACTCGAAGCCGCTTCCTACAGTGGGACTCACTCACTCACTTTAACACACTTTGTACAGTCGGACTCACTCACTCACCCACTATGAGTTGCTTCCTACAGTGGGACTCACTCTCTCACTCACTTTGAGCCGGAACCTACAGTGGGACTGATACACTCACTCCCTCTAAGCTGCGCCCTACAGTGGGACTCACTCACTCTAACTCACATCCTACAGTGGGACTCACTCACTCACTCACTCTAACCCACTTCCTACGGTGGGACGCACTCACTTACTCTAACATTCTTCCTACATTGGGACTCACTCGCTCACTCTAACCCCTTTCCTAAAATGGGACACAGTCACTCTCTTTAATCCGTTTCCTACAGTGGGACTCACTCACTCACTGACTTTGAGACGCATCCTACAGTGGGACTCACTTACTCACTCACTCTAACCCGCTTCAGACAGTGGGACTCACTCACTCACTCAATTTAAAGCGCTAACTACAGTGGGACTCACTCGCTCACTCACTCTAAGCCGCTTCCTACAGTGGAAATCACGAACTCACTCACTCTAACCTGTTTCCTACAGTGGGACTCACTCACTCACTCACTCTAACCTGCTTACTGCAGTGGGACGCACTCACTCACTCATTCTAACCAGCTTCCTACAGTGGGACTCACTCACTCACTCTGACCCCCTTCCTACAGTGGGACTCACTCACTCACTCACAGTAACCAGCTTCCTACAGTGGGACTCACTCACTCCCTCATTCTAATCAGCGCCCTACAGTGCGACTCATTCACTCACTCACTAAACCTAACCCACTTCCTACAGTGGGACTCATAAAATCACTCACTCTAACCCATTTCCTACAGTGGGACTCACTCACTCACTCACTCTAACCCCCCGCCCTAGAGTGGGACTCACTCACTCACTCACTCTACCCTGCGCCCTACAGTGGGAATCACTCACTCACTCTAACCCGCTTCCTACAGTGGGACTCACTCACTCACTCACTCTAACCCGCTTCCTACAGTGGGACTCACTCACTCACTCTTACCTGCTTCCTACACTGGGACTCACTCACTCACTCCAACCCACTTCCTACAGTGGGACTCATTCACTCACTCACTCTAACCCACTTTCTACAGTGGGACTCACTCACTCACTCACTCTAATCCACTTCCTACAGTGCGCCTCAGTCACTCAACCAATCTGAGTTGCTTCCTACAGTGGGACTCACTCACTCACTCTAACCCGGGCCCCAATGAGGGCCTCACTTAGTCAGTCTAACCCGTGCCCTACAGTGGAACTCACTCACTCCACCACTCTGAGCTGCTTCCTAGAGTGGGACTCACTCACTAACTCAAATTAACCCGCTTCCTACAGTGGGACTCATTCACTCACTCACTCTAACCCGCTTCCGACAGTGGGACACACTCACTCACTCTAACCCGCTTCCTACAGCGCGACTCACTCACTCAATCTAACCCGCTTCCTACAATGGGTCTCACTCACTCACGCACTCTAACCCGATTCCTATAGTGGGACTCACTCACTCACTCATTCTAACCAGTATCCTACAGTGCGACTCACTCACTCACTCACTTTTACTCACATCCTACAGTGGGACTCACTCACTCTCTCACTCTAACCCACTTCCTACGGTGGGACGCACTCACTCACTCTAACTCGCGCCCTATATTGGGACTCACTCACTCACTCAAACCCGTTTCCTAAAATGGGACTCACTCCCTCTCTTTAGTCCGTTTCCTACAGTGGGACGCACTCACTCACTCACTCTAACCTGCTTACTCCAGTGGGACTCACTCACTCTTACCCGCATCCTACAGTGGGACTCACTCACTCACTCACTCTAACCCGTTTCCTACAATGGGACTCACTCACTCACTCTAACCAGCTTCTTACAGTGGGACTCACTCACTCATTCTAACCAGCTTCCTACAGTGGGACTCGCTCACTCGCTCTGACCCGCTGCCTTAAGTGGGACTCACTCACTCACTCACAGTAACCAGCTTCCTACAGGGGGACTCACTCAATCCCTCATTCTAATCAGCGCCCTACAGTGCGACTCACTCACTTCCTCACCCTAACCCATTTCCTACAGTGGGACTCACTCACTCACACACTCTACCCCACTTCCTACGGAGGGACTCACTCACTCACACACTCTACCCCGCGCCCTACGGTGGGACTCACTCACTCACACACACTACCCCGCTTCCTACAGTGGGACTTACTCACTCAAACTCACATCCTACTATGGGACTCACTGACTCACAAACTCTAACCCGCTTCCTACGGTTGGACTCACTCACTCACACTCTCTAACCCTCTTCCTACGGTGGGACTCACTCAGTCTACCGCGCTTTTTACGGTGGGCCTAACGCACTCACACACTCTACCCCGCTTCCTTCAGTGGGCCTCACTCATTCACTCTACCCCGCGTCCTACAGTTGGACTCACTCATTCACACACTCTACCCCGCGCCCTACGGTGGGACTCACTCACTCACACACTCTACCCCGCTTCCTACTGTGGGACTCACTCACTCACACACTATACCTTGCTTCCTACGGAGGGACTCACTCACTCGCACACTCTACCCCACGCCCTACAGTGGGACTCACTCACTCACACACTCTACCCCGCTTCCTACGGTGGGACTCACTCACTCACAGACTCTACGCCGCGTCCTACAGTGTGTCTGACTCACTCACACACTCACACCTTTTCCTACCGTGGGACTCACTCACTCACACAATCACACCCCCTTCCTGCGGCTGTCCTCAATCACTCACTCACACCCGCTTCCTGTGGTGGGATTTACGCACTCACACACTCTACCCCACACCCTACGGTGGGACTCACTCAAACACTCACACCCGCTTCCTACGGTGGGACTCACTCACTCACACACACTACCCCATTCCTACAGTGGGACTCACTCCCTCACACACACTACCCCACGTCCTACAGTGGGACTCACACCCTCACACCCACATCCTACAGTAGGACTCACTCCCTCACACCCACGTCCTATAGTGGGACTCAGTCCCTCACACCCAGGTCCTATAGTGGGACTCACTCCCTCAAACCCACGTCCCACAGTGGGACTCACTCCCTTACTCTAAGCCACGTCCTACAGTTGGGCTCACTCCCTCACACCCACGTCCTTCTGTGTGACTCACTCCTTCACACCCACGTCCTAAAGTGGGACTCACACACACTCTGCACCCCGGTTCTTAGGTGGGACTCGCTCACTCACACACTCTACCTGGCGTCCTACAGTGAGCCTCACTCACTTACTCACTGTAACCCCGCTTCCTACGGGGGGACTCACTCACTCACACGCTCACACCCACTTTCTACGGTGGGACTCAGTCTCTCACACACTCACACCCGCTTTCTATGGTGGGACTCACTCTCTCACTCACTCACACCCGCTTACTACAGTGGGCCTCACGCACTCACACACTGACACCTGCTTCCTACGGTAGGACTCACACACTCGCACATTCTACCCCGCTCCCTACGGAGGGACTCACTCACTCACACACTATACCTTGCTTCCTACAGTGGGACTCCCTCACTCACACACTTTAACCCTCTTCCTACGGTGGGACTCACTCACTCACACACTCTAACCCTCTTCCTATGGTGGGACTCACTCACTTCACACACTCTACCGCGCTTCCTACGGTGGGACTCACTCACTCACACACTCTACCTCGCTTCCTACGGTGTGGCTGACTCACTCACACACTCGCACCCGCTTCCTACGGTGGGACTCACTCACTCACTCACTCACACCCCTTTCCTTCGGTGGGCCTCATTAACTCACACCGCTTCCTACGGTGAGATTCACGCACTCAAACACTCTACCCCACTTCCTATATTGGGACTCACTCACACACTGACACCCGCTTCCTACGGTGGCACTCACTCACTCACACACACTACCCCGCTTCCTACAGTGGGACTCACTCACACACTCTACCCCACTTCCTACGGTGGGACTCACTCACTCACACACACTACCCCGTGTCCTACAGTGGGACTCACTCACTCACACACACTACCCCGCTTCCTACAGCGGGACTCACTCACTCACACCCACATCCTACTGTGGGACTCACTGACTCACACACTCTACCCCGCGCCCTACGGTGGGACTCACTCACTCACACACTCTACCCCACTTCCTACAGTGGGACTCACTCACTCACTAACTTTGAGACACTTCCTACAGTGGGACTCACTCACTCACTCTAACCTGCTTGCTACAGTGGGACTCACTCACTCACTCTTACCTGCTTCCTACAGTGGGACTCACTTACTCACTCAAAGCCGCTTCCTACAGTGGGACTCACACACTCACTCACTCACTCCCACTTCCTACAGTGGGACTCATTCACTCACTCACTCTAACCCACTTTCTACAGTAGGACTCACTCACTCACTCACTCTAATCCACTTCCTACAGTGCGCCTCAGTCACTCAACCAATCTGAGTTGCTTCCTACAGTGGGACTCACTCACTCACTCTAACCCGGGCCCCACTGAGGGCCTCATTTAGTCACTCTAACCCGCGCCCTACAGTGGAACTCACTCACTCCACCACTCTGAGCTGCTTCCTAGAGTGGGACTCACTCACTGACTCACATTAACCCGCTTCCTACAGTGGGACTCACTCACTCACTCACTCTAACCCGCTTCCGACAGTGTGACACACTCACTCACTCTAACCCACTTCCTACAGCGCGACTCACTCACTCAATCTAAGCCACTTCCTACAATGGGACTCACTCACTCACGCACTCTAACCCGATTCCTACAGTGGGACTCACTCACTCACTCATTCTAACCACTATCCTACAGTGGGACTCACTCACTCTCTCACTCTAACCCGCTTCCTACGGTGGGACGCACTCACTCACTCTAACTCGCGCCCTATATTGGGACTCACTCACTCACTCAAACCCGTTTCCTAAAATGGGACTCACTCCCTCTCTTTAGTCCGTTTCCTACAGTGGGACTCACTCACTCCCTCCAAGCCGCTTCCTACAGCGCGATGCACTCACTCACTCACTCTAACCCACTTCCTACAGTGGGACTCACTCACTCACTAACTTTGAGACACTTCCTACAGTGGGACTCACTCACTCACTCTAACCCGCTTGCTACAGTGGGACTCACTCACTCACTCACTCTAACCTGCTTCCTACAGTGGGACTCACTCACTCACTCTAACCCACTTCCTACAGTGGGACTCACTCACTTACTCTAACCCGCTTCCTACAGTGGGACTCACTCACTCACTCACACTAACCCGCTTCCTAGAGCGGGACTCACTCACTCGCTCACTCTAACCCGCTTTTTACAGTGGGACGCACTCACTCACTCTAACCCGCTTCCTACAGTGGGACTCACCCACTCACTCACTCTAACCCACTTCCTACAGTGGGACTCACTCACTCAGTCACTTTGAGCCGCATCCTACAGTGGGACTCATACACTCACTCACTCTAACCTGCGCCCTACAGTGGGACTCACTGACCCTAACCCGCTTCCTACAGTGGGACTCACTCACTAACTCACTCTAACCCGCTTCCTACAGTGGGACGCACTCATTCACTCATTCTAACCAGCACCCTACAGTGCGACTCACTCACTCACTCTAAGCCCGCTTCCTACAGTGGGACTCACTCACTCACTGACTTTGAGACGCATCCTACAGTGGGACTCATACACTCACTCACTCTACCCTGCGCACTACAGTGGGACTCACTCACTCACTCACTCCAACCCACTTCCTTCAGTGGGACTCGTTCACTCACTCACTCTAACCCACTTCCTACATTGGGACTCACTCACTCACTCACTCTAACCCACTTCTACAGTGGGATTCAGTCACTCAACCAATCTGCGTTGCTTCCTACAGTGGGACTCATTCACTCACTCTAACCCGCGCCCCACTGAGGGACTCACTTAGTCACTCTAACCCGCGCCCTACAGTGGAACTCACTTGCTCCCCCACTCTGAGCTGCTTCCGACAGTGGGACTCACTCACTTCACTTTTAGCCACAACCTACAGTGGGACTTATACACTCACTCCCTCTAACCTGCGCCCTACAGTGGGACTCACACACTCTAACCCACATCCTACAGTGGGACTCACTCACTCACTCACTCTAACCCACTTCCTACAGTGGGACTCACTCACTCACTAACTTTGAGACACTTCCTACAGCGGGACTCACTCACTCACTTTGAGCCGCAACCTACAGTGGGACTTACTCACTCACTCCCTCGAACCTGCGCCCTACAGTGGGAATCACTCACTCACTCTAACCCGCTTCCTACAGTGGGACTCACTCACTCACTCTTACCTGCTTCCTACAGTGGGACTCACTCACTCACTCACTCCAACCCACATCCTACAGTGGGACTCACTCACTCACTCACTCTAACCCACTTCCTACAGTGGGATTCCGTCACTCAACCAATCTGCGTTGCTTCCTAAAGTGGGACTCGTTAACTCACTCTAACCCGCGCCCCACTGAGGGACTCACTCACTCACTCTAACCCGCGCCCTACAGTGGAACTCACTCACTCCCCCACTCTGAGCTGCTTCCTACAGTGGGACTCACTCACTTACTCTATCCCTCTTCCTACAGTGGGACTCAGTCACTCACTGACATTGAGCCGCATCCTACAGTGGGACTCACTTACTCACTCACTCTAACCCACTTCCTACAGTGGGACTCACTCACTCAGTCACTTTGAGACGCTTCCTACGGTGGGACTCATACACTCATTCACTCTAACCTGCGCTCTACAGTGGGACTCTCTCACTCACTCATTCTAACCAGCGCCCTACACTGGGACTTACTCACTCACTCTAACTCGCTTCTTACAGTGGGACTCACTCACTCTCTCACGGTAACCCGCTTCCTACAGTGGGACTCACTCACTTACCCACTCTAACCCACTTCCTACTGTGGGACTCACTCACTCACTAACTTTGAGACACTTCCTACTAGTGGGACTCACTCACTCACCCACTCTGAGTTGCTTCTTACAGTGGGACTCACTCACTCACTCACTCGAAGCCGCTTCCTACAGTGGGACTCACTCACTCACTTTAACACACTTTGTACAGTCGGACTCACTCACTCACCCACTATGAGTTGCTTCCTACAGTGGGACTCACTCTCTCACTCACTTTGAGCCGGAACCTACAGTGGGACTGATACACTCACTCCCTCTAAGCTGCGCCCTACAGTGGGACTCACTCACTCTAACTCACATCCTACAGTGGGACTCACTCACTCACTCACTCTAACCCACTTCCTACGGTGGGACGCACTCACTTACTCTAACATTCTTCCTACATTGGGACTCACTCGCTCACTCTAACCCCTTTCCTAAAATGGGACACAGTCACTCTCTTTAATCCGTTTCCTACAGTGGGACTCACTCACTCACTGACTTTGAGACGCATCCTACAGTGGGACTCACTTACTCACTCACTCTAACCCGCTTCAGACAGTGGGACTCACTTACTCACTCAATTTAAAGCGCTAACTACAGTGGGACTCACTCGCTCACTCACTCTAAGCCGCTTCCTACAGTGGAAATCACGAACTCACTCACTCTAACCTGTTTCCTACAGTGGGACTCACTCACTCACTCACTCTAACCTGCTTACTGCAGTGGGACGCACTCACTCACTCATTCTAACCAGCTTCCTACAGTGGGACTCACTCACTCACTCTGACCCCCTTCCTACAGTGGGACTCACTCACTCACTCACAGTAACCAGCTTCCTACAGTGGGACTCACTCACTCCCTCATTCTAATCAGCGCCCTACAGTGCGACTCATTCACTCACTCACTAAACCTAACCCACTTCCTACAGTGGGACTCATAAAATCACTCACTCTAACCCATTTCCTACAGTGGGACTCACTCACTCACTCACTCTAACCCCCCGCCCTAGAGTGGGACTCACTCACTCACTCACTCTACCCTGCGCCCTACAGTGGGAATCACTCACTCACTCTAACCCGCTTCCTACAGTGGGACTCACTCACTCACTCACTCTAACCCGCTTCCTACAGTGGGACTCACTCACTCACTCTTACCTGCTTCCTACACTGGGACTCACTCACTCACTCCAACCCACTTCCTACAGTGGGACTCATTCACTCACTCACTCTAACCCACTTTCTACAGTGGGACTCACTCACTCACTCACTCTAATCCACTTCCTACAGTGCGCCTCAGTCACTCAACCAATCTGAGTTGCTTCCTACAGTGGGACTCACTCACTCACTCTAACCCGGGCCCCAATGAGGGCCTCACTTAGTCAGTCTAACCCGTGCCCTACAGTGGAACTCACTCACTCCACCACTCTGAGCTGCTTCCTAGAGTGGGACTCACTCACTAACTCAAATTAACCCGCTTCCTACAGTGGGACTCATTCACTCACTCACTCTAACCCGCTTCCGACAGTGGGACACACTCACTCACTCTAACCCGCTTCCTACAGCGCGACTCACTCACTCAATCTAACCCGCTTCCTACAATGGGTCTCACTCACTCACGCACTCTAACCCGATTCCTATAGTGGGACTCACTCACTCACTCATTCTAACCAGTATCCTACAGTGCGACTCACTCACTCACTCACTTTTACTCACATCCTACAGTGGGACTCACTCACTCTCTCACTCTAACCCACTTCCTACGGTGGGACGCACTCACTCACTCTAACTCGCGCCCTATATTGGGACTCACTCACTCACTCAAACCCGTTTCCTAAAATGGGACTCACTCCCTCTCTTTAGTCCGTTTCCTACAGTGGGACGCACTCACTCACTCACTCTAACCTGCTTACTCCAGTGGGACTCACTCACTCTTACCCGCATCCTACAGTGGGACTCACTCACTCACTCACTCTAACCCGTTTCCTACAATGGGACTCACTCACTCATTCTAACCAGCTTCTTACAGTGGGACTCACTCACTCATTCTAACCAGCTTCCTACAGTGGGACTCGCTCACTCGCTCTGACCCGCTGCCTTAAGTGGGACTCACTCACTCACTCACAGTAACCAGCTTCCTACAGGGGGACTCACTCAATCCCTCATTCTAATCAGCGCCCTACAGTGCGACTCACTCACTTCCTCACCCTAACCCATTTCCTACAGTGGGACTCACTCACTCACACACTCTACCCCACTTCCTACGGAGGGACTCACTCACTCACACACTCTACCCCGCGCCCTACGGTGGGACTCACTCACTCACACACACTACCCCCGCTTCCTACAGTGGGACTTACTCACTCAAACTCACATCCTACTATGGGACTCACTGACTCACAAACTCTAACCCGCTTCCTACGGTTGGACTCACTCACTCACACTCTCTAACCCTCTTCCTACGGTGGGACTCACTCAGTCTACCGTGCTTTTTACGGTGGGCCTAACGCACTCACACACTCTACCCCGCTTCCTTCAGTGGGCCTCACTCATTCACTCTACCCCGCATCCTACAGTTGGACTCACTCATTCACACACTCTACCCCGCGCCCTACGGTGGGACTCACTCACTCACACACTCTACCCCCGCTTCCGACAGTGTGACACACTCACTCACTCTAACCCACTTCCTACAGCGCGACTCACTCACTCAATCTAAGCCACTTCCTACAATGGGACTCACTCACTCACGCACTCTAACCCGATTCCTACAGTGGGACTCACTCACTCACTCATTCTAACCACTATCCTACAGTGGGACTCACTCACTCTCTCACTCTAACCCGCTTCCTACAGTGGGAATCACTCACTCACTCAATCTAATGCGCTACCAACAGTGGGACTCACTCGCTCACTCGCTATAAGCCGCACCCTACAGTGGGACTCACTCACTCACTCACTCTAACCTGCTTACTCCAGTGGGACTCACTCACTCTTACCCGCATCCTACAGTGGGACTCACTCACTCACTCACTCTAACCCGTTTCCTTCAATGGGACTCACTCACTCACTCTAACCAGCTTCTTACAGTGGGACTCACGCACTCATTCTAACCAGCTTCCTACAGTGGGACTCGCTCACTCGCTCTGACCCGCTTCCTTAAGTGGGACTCACTCACTCACTCACAGTAACCAGCTTCCTACAGTGGGACTCACTCACTCCCTCATTCTAATCAGCGCCCTACAGTGCGACTCACTCACTCACTCACCCTAACCCATTTCCTACAGTGGGACTCACTCACTCACACACTCTACCCCGCTTCCTACTGTGGGACTCACTCACTCACACACTATACCTTGCTTCCTACGGAGGGACTCACTCACTCGCACACTCTACCCCACGCCCTACAGTGGGACTCACTCACTCACACACTCTACCCCGCTTCCTACGGTGGGACTCACTCACTCACAGACTCTACGCCGCGTCCTACAGTGTGTCTGACTCACTCACACACTCACACCTTTTCCTACCGTGGGACTCACTCACTCACACAATCACACCCCCCTTCCTGCGGCTGTCCTCAATCACTCACTCACACCCGCTTCCTGTGGTGGGATTTACGCACTCACACACTCTACCCCACACCCTACGGTGGGACTCACTCAAACACTCACACCCGCTTCCTACGGTGGGACTCACTCACTCACACACACTACCCCATTCCTACAGTGGGACTCACTCCCTCACACACACTACCCCACGTCCTACAGTGGGACTCACACCCTCACACCCACATCCTACAGTAGGACTCACTCCCTCACACCCACGTCCTATAGTGGGACTCAGTCCCTCACACCCAGGTCCTATAGTGGGACTCACTCCCTCAAACCCACGTCCCACAGTGGGACTCACTCCCTTACTCTAAGCCACGTCCTACAGTTGGGCTCACTCCCTCACACCCACGTCCTTCTGTGTGACTCACTCCTTCACACCCACGTCCTAAAGTGGGACTCACACACACTCTGCACCCCGGTTCTTAGGTGGGACTCGCTCACTCACACACTCTACCTGGCGTCCTACAGTGAGCCTCACTCACTTACTCACTGTAACCCCGCTTCCTACGGGGGGACTCACTCACTCACACGCTCACACCCACTTTCTACGGTGGGACTCAGTCTCTCACACACTCACACCCGCTTTCTATGGTGGGACTCACTCTCTCACTCACTCACACCCGCTTACTACAGTGGGCCTCACGCACTCACACACTGACACCTGCTTCCTACGGTAGGACTCACACACTCGCACATTCTACCCCGCTCCCTACGGAGGGACTCACTCACTCACACACTATACCTTGCTTCCTACTGTGGGACTCACACACTCAGTCACACCCCTTTCCTTCAGTGGGCCTCACTGACTTACTCTCGCTTCCTATAGGGGGACTCACGTACTCCACACTCACACCGGCTTCCTACGGTGGGACTCACTCACACACTCATACCGCTTCCTACGGTAGGCCTCACTCACACACTCACACCTGCTTCCTACAGTGGGACTCCCTCACTCACACACTTTAACCCTCTTCCTACGGTGGGACTCACTCACTCACACACTCTAACCCTCTTCCTATGGTGGGACTCACTCACTCACACACTCTACCGCGCTTCCTACGGTGGGACTCACTCACTCACACACTCTACCTCGCTTCCTACGGTGTGGCTGACTCACTCACACACTCGCACCCGCTTCCTACGGTGGGACTCACTCACTCACTCACTCACACCCCTTTCCTTCGGTGGGCCTCATTAACTCACACCGCTTCCTACGGTGAGATTCACGCACTCAAACACTCTACCCCACTTCCTATATTGGGACTCACTCACACACTGACACCCGCTTCCTACGGTGGCACTCACTCACTCACACACACTACCCCGCTTCCTACAGTGGGACTCACTCACACACTCTACCCCACTTCCTACGGTGGGACTCACTCACTCACACACACTACCCCCGTGTCCTACAGTGGGACTCACTCACTCACACACACTACCCCCGCTTCCTACAGCGGGACTCACTCACTCACACCCACATCCTACTGTGGGACTCACTGACTCACACACTCTACCCCGCGCCCTACGGTGGGACTCACTCACTCACACACTCTACCCCACTTCCTACAGTGGGACTCACTCACTCACTAACTTTGAGACACTTCCTACAGTGGGACTCACTCACTCACTCTAACCTGCTTGCTACAGTGGGACTCACTCACTCACTCTTACCTGCTTCCTACAGTGGGACTCACTTACTCACTCAAAGCCGCTTCCTACAGTGGGACTCACACACTCACTCACTCACTCCCACTTCCTACAGTGGGACTCATTCACTCACTCACTCTAACCCAATTTCTACAGTGGGACTCACTCACTCACTCACTCTAATCCACTTCCTACAGTGCGCCTCAGTCACTCAACAAATCTGAGTTGCTTCCTACAGTGGGACTCACTCACTCACTCTAACCCGGGCCCCACTGAGGGCCTCATTTAGTCACTCTAACCCGCGCCCTACAGTGGAACTCACTCACTCCACCACTCTGAGCTGCTTCCTAGAGTGGGACTCACTCACTGACTCACATTAACCCGCTTCCTACAGTGGGACTCACTCACTCACTCACTCTAACCCGCTTCCGACAGTGTGACACACTCACTCACTCTAACCCACTTCCTACAGCGCGACTCACTCACTCAATCTAAGCCACTTCCTACAATGGGACTCACTCACTCACGCACTCTAACCCGATTCCTACAGTGGGACTCACTCACTCACTCATTCTAACCACTATCCTACAGTGGGACTCACTCACTCTCTCACTCTAACCCGCTTCCTACAGTGGGAATCACTCACTCACTCAATCTAATGCGCTACCAACAGTGGGACTCACTCGCTCACTCGCTATAAGCCGCACCCTACAGTGGGACTCACTCACTCACTCACTCTAACCTGCTTACTCCAGTGGGACTCACTCACTCTTACCCGCATCCTACAGTGGGACTCACTCACTCACTCACTCTAACCCGTTTCCTTCAATGGGACTCACTCACTCACTCTAACCAGCTTCTTACAGTGGGACTCACGCACTCATTCTAACCAGCTTCCTACAGTGGGACTCGCTCACTCGCTCTGACCCGCTTCCTTAAGTGGGACTCACTCACTCACTCACAGTAACCAGCTTCCTACAGTGGGACTCACTCACTCCCATTCTAATCAGCGCCCTACAGTGCGACTCACTCACTCACTCACCCTAACCCATTTCCTACAGTGGGACTCACTCACTCACACACTCTACCCCGCTTCCTACTGTGGGACTCACTCACTCACACACTATACCTTGCTTCCTACGGAGGGACTCACTCACTCGCACACTCTACCCCACGCCCTACAGTGGGACTCACTCACTCACACACTCTACCCCGCTTCCTACGGTGGGACTCACTCACTCACAGACTCTACGCCGCGTCCTACAGTGTGTCTGACTCACTCACACACTCACACCTTTTCCTACCGTGGGACTCACTCACTCACACAATCACACCCCCTTCCTGCGGTGCTGTCCTCAATCACTCACTCACACCCGCTTCCTGTGGTGGGATTTACGCACTCACACACTCTACCCCACACCCTACGGTGGGACTCACTCAAACACTCACACCCGCTTCCTACGGTGGGACTCACTCACTCACACACACTACCCCATTCCTACAGTGGGACTCACTCCCTCACACACACTACCCCACGTCCTACAGTGGGACTCACACCCTCACACCCACATCCTACAGTAGGACTCACTCCCTCACACCCACGTCCCTATAGTGGGACTCAGTCCCTCACACCCAGGTCCTATAGTGGGACTCACTCCCTCAAACCCACGTCCCACAGTGGGACTCACTCCCTTACTCTAAGCCACGTCCTACAGTTGGGCTCACTCCCTCACACCCACGTCCTTCTGTGTGACTCACTCCTTCACACCCACGTCCTACAAGTGGGACTCCACACAACTCTGCACCCCGGTTCTTAGGTGGGACTCGCTCACTCACACACTCTACCTGGCGTCCTACAGTGAGCCTCACTCACTTACTCACTGTAACCCCGCTTCCTACGGGGGGACTCACTCACTCACACGCTCACACCCACTTTCTACGGGTGGGACTCACTCTCTCACACACTCACACCCGCTTTCTATGGTGGGGACTCACTCTCTCACTCACTCACACCCGCTTACTACAGTGGCCTCACGCACTCACACACTGACACCTGCTTCCTACGGTAGGACTCACACACTCGCACATTCTACCCCGCTCCCTACGGAGGGGACTCACTCACTCACACACTATACCTTGCTTCCTACAGTGGGACTCCCTCACTCACACACTTTAACCCTCTTCCTACGGTGGGACTCACTCACTCACACACTCTAACCCTCTTCCTATGGTGGGACTCACTCACTCACACACTCTACCGCGCTTCCTACGGTGGGACTCACTCACTCACACACTCTACCTCGCTTCCTACGGTGTGGCTGACTCACTCACACACTCGCACCCGCTTCCTACGGTGGGACTCACTCACTCACTCACTCACACCCCTTTCCTTCGGTGGGCCTCATTAACTCACACCGCTTCCTACGGTGAGATTCACGCACTCAAACACTCTACCCCACTTCCTATATTGGGACTCACTCACACACTGACACCCGCTTCCTACTGGTGGCAACTCACTCACTCACACACACTACCCCGCTTCCTACAGTGGGACTCACTCACACACTCTACCCCACTTCCTACGGTGGGGACTCACTCACTCACACACACTACCCCGTGTCCTACAGTGGGACTCACTCACTCACACACACTACCCCGCTTCCTACAGCGGGACTCACTCACTCACACCCACATCCTACTGTGGGACTCACTGACTCACACACTCTACCCCGCGCCCTACGGTGGGACTCACTCACTCACACACTCTACCCCACTTCCTACAGTGGGACTCACTCACTCACTAACTTTGAGACACTTCCTACAGTGGGACTCACTCACTCACTCTAACCTGCTTGCTACAGTGGGGACTCACTCACTCACTCTTACCTGCTTCCTACAGTGGGACTCACTTACTCACTCAAAGCCGCTTCCTACAGTGGGACTCACACACTCACTCTCTCACTCCCACTTCCTACAGTGGGACTCATTCACTCACTCACTCTAAAATCCCCACTTTCTACAGTGGGACTCACTCACTCACTCACTCAAATCCACTTCCTACAGTGCGCCTCAGTCACTCACAAATCTGAGTTGCTTCCTACAGTGGGACTCACTCACTCACTCTAACCCGGGGCCCCACTGAGGGCCTCATTTAGTCACTCTAACCCGCGCCCTACAGTGGAACTCACTCACTCCACCACTCTGAGCTGCTTCCTAGAGTGGGACTCACTCACTGACTCACATTAACCCGCTTCCTACAGTGGGACTCACTCACTCACTCACTCTAACCCGCTTCCGACAGTGTGACACACTCACTCACTCTAACCCACTTCCTACAGCGCGACTCACTCACTCAATCTAAGCCACTTCCTACAATGGGACTCACTCACTCACGCACTCTAACCCGATTCCTACAGTGGGACTCACTCACTCACTCATTCTAACCACTAACCTACAGTGGGACTCACTCACTCTCTCACTCTAACCCGCTTCCTACGGTGGGACGCACTCACTCACTCTAACTCGCGCCCTATATTGGGACTCACTCACTCACTCAAACCCGTTTCCTAAAATGGGACTCACTCCCTCTCTTTAGTCCGTTTCCTACAGTGGGACTCACTCACTCACTCCAAGCCGCTTCCTACAGCGCGATGCACTCACTCACTCACTCTAACACGCTTCCTACAGTGGGAATCACTCACTCACTCAATCTAATGCGCTACCAACAGTGGGACTCACTCGCTCACTCGCTATAAGCCGCACCCTACAGTGGGACTCACTCACTCACTCACTCTAACCTGCTTACTCCAGTGGGACTCACTCACTCTTACCCGCATCCTACAGTGGGACTCACTCACTCACTCACTCTAACCCGTTTCCTACAATGGGACTCACTCACTCACTCTAACCAGCTTCTTACAGTGGGACTCACGCACTCATTCTAACCAGCTTCCTACAGTGGGACTCGCTCACTCACACACTCTGAGCTGCTTCCTACAGTGGGACTCACTCACTCACTCACAGTAACCAGCTTCCTACAGTGGGACTCACTCACTCCCTCATTCTAATCAGCGCCCTACAGTGCGACTCACTCACTCACTCACCCTAACCCATTTCCTACAGTGGGACTCACTCACTCACACACTCTACCCCGCTTCCTACTGTGGGACTCACTCATTCACACACTATACCTTGCTTGCTACGGAGGGACTCACTCACTCGCACACTCTACCCCACGCCCTACAGTGGGACTCACTCACTCACACACTCTACCCCGCTTCCTACGGTGGGACTCACTCACTCACAGACTCTACGCCGCGTCCTACAGTGTGTCTGACTCACTCACACACTCACACCTTTTCCTACCGTGGGACTCACTCACTCACACAATCACACCCCCTTCCTGCGGCTGTCCTCAATCACTCACTCACACCCGCTTCCTGTGGTGGGATTTACGCACTCACACACTCTACCCCACACCCTACGGTGGGACTCACTCAAACACTCACACCCGCTTCCTACGGTGGGACTCACTCACTCACACACACTACCCCATTCCTACAGTGGGACTCACTCCCTCACACACACTACCCCACGTCCTACAGTGGGACTCACACCCTCACACCCACATCCTACAGTAGGACTCACTCCCTCACACCCACGTCCTATAGTGGGACTCAGTCCCTCACACCCAGGTCCTATAGTGGGACTCACTCCCTCAAACCCACGTCCCACAGTGGGACTCACTCCCTTACTCTAAGCCACGTCCTACAGTTGGGCTCACTCCCTCACACCCACGTCCTTCTGTGTGACTCACTCCTTCACACCCACGTCCTAAAGTGGGACTCACACACACTCTGCACCCCGGTTCTTAGGTGGGACTCGCTCACTCACACACTCTACCTGGCGTCCTACAGTGAGCCTCACTCACTTACTCACTGTAACCCCGCTTCCTACGGGGGGACTCACTCACTCACACGCTCACACCCACTTTCTACGGTGGGACTCACTCTCTCACACACTCACACCCGCTTTCTATGGTGGGACTCACTCTCTCACTCACTCACACCCGCTTACTACAGTGGGCCTCACGCACTCACACACTGACACCTGCTTCCTACGGTAGGACTCACACACTCGCACATTCTACCCCGCTCCCTACGGAGGGACTCACTCACACACTATACCTTGCTTCCTACTGTGGGACTCACACACTCAGTCACACCCCTTTCCTTCAGTGGGCCTCACTGACTTACTCTCGCTTCCTATAGGGGGACTCACGTACTCCACACTCACACCCGCTTCCTACGGTGGGACTCACTCACACACTCATACCGCTTCCTACGGTAGGCCTCACTCACACACTCACACCTGCTTCCTACAGTGGGACTCCCTCACTCACACACTTTAACCCTCTTCCTACGGTGGGACTCACTCACTCACACACTCTAACCCCCTTCCTATGGTGGGACTCACTCACTCACACACTCTACCGCGCTTCCTACGGTGGGACTCACTCACTCACACACTCTACCTCGCTTCCTACGGTGTGGCTGACTCACTCACACACTCGCACCCGCTTCCTACGGTGGGACTCACTCACTCACTCACTCACACCCCTTTCCTTCGGTGGGCCTCATTAACTCACACCGCTTCCTACGGTGAGATTCACGCACTCAAACACTCTACCCCACTTCCTATATTGGGACTCACTCACACACTGACACCCGCTTCCTACGGTGGCACTCACTCACTCACACACACTACCCCGCTTCCTACAGTGGGACTCACTCACACACTCTACCCCACTTCCTACGGTGGGACTCACTCACTCACACACACTACCCCGTGTCCTACAGTGGGACTCACTCACTCACACACACTACCCCGCTTCCTACAGCGGGACTCACTCACTCACACCCACATCCTACTGTGGGACTCACTGACTCACAAACTCTGACCCGCTTCCTACGGTTGGACTCATTCACTCACACTCTCTAATCCTCTTCCTACGGTGGGACTCACTCAGTCTACCGCGCTTTTTACGGTGGGCCTAACGCACTCACACACTCTACCCCGCTTCCTTCAGTGGGCCTCACTCATTCACTCTACCCCGCATCCTACAGTTGGACTCACTCATTCACACACTCTACCCCGCGCCCTACGGTGGGACTCGCTCACTCACACACTCTACCCCGCTTCCTGCTGTGGGACTCACTCACTCACACACTATACCTTGCTTCCTACGGAGGGACTCACTCACTCGCACACTCTACCCCAGTTCCTGCAGTGGGACTCACTCACTCACACTCTCTACCCCGCGCCCTACGGTGGGACTCACTCACTCACACACTCTACCCCACTTCCTACAGTGGGACTCACTCACTCACTAACTTTGAGACACTTCCTACAGTGGGACTCACTCACTCACTCTAACCTGCTTGCTACAGTGGGACTCAGTAACTCACTCACTCTAACCTGCTATCTACAGTGGGACTCACTCACTCACTCTTACCTGCTTCCTACAGTGGGACTCACTTACTCACTCAAAGCCGCTTCCTACAGTGGGACTCACACACTCACTCACTCACTCCCACTTCCTACAGTGGGACTCATTCACTCACTCACTCTAACCCACTTTCTACAGTGGGACTCACTCACTCACTCACTCTAATCCACTTCCTACAGTGCGCCTCAGTCACTCAACCAATCTGAGTTGCTTCCTACAGTGGGACTCACTCACTCACTCTAACCCGGGCCCCACTGAGGGCCTCATTTAGTCACTCTAACCCGCGCCCTACAGTGGAACTCACTCACTCCACCACTCTGAGCTGCTTCCTAGAGTGGGACTCACTCACTGACTCACATTAACCCGCTTCCTACAGTGGGACTCACTCACTCACTCACTCTAACCCGCTTCCGACAGTGTGACACACTCACTCACTCTAACCCACTTCCTACAGCGCGACTCACTCACTCAATCTAAGCCACTTCCTACAATGGGACTCACTCACTCACGCACTCTAACCCTCTTCCTATGGTGGGACTCACTCACTCACACACTCTACCCCGCGCCCTGCGGTGGGACTCACTCACTCACACACTATACCTTGCTTCCTACGGAGGGACTCACTCACTCTACACACTAAACCCCGCTTCCTATGGAGGGACTCACTCACTCGCACACTCTACCCCACGCCCTACAGTGGGACTCACTCACTCACACACTCTACCCCGCTTCCTACGGTGGGACTCACTAACTCACAGACTCTACGCCGCGTCCTACAGTGTGTCTGACTCACTCAAACACTCACACCTTTTCCTACCGTGGGACTCACTCAATCACACACACTACCCCCTTCCTGCGGCTGTCCTCAATCACTCACTCACACCCGCTTCCGCTGGTGGGATTTACGCACTCACACACTCTACCCCACACCCTACGGTGGGACTCACTCACACACTCACACCCGCTTCCTACGGTGGGACTCACTCACTCACACACACTACCCCATTCCTACAGTGGGACTCACTCCCTCACACACACTACCCCATGTCTTACAGTGGGACTCACTCCCTCACACCCACGTCCTATAGTGGGACTCACTCCCTTACTCTAAGCCACGTCCTACAGTTGGGCTCACTCCCTCACACCCACGTCCTTCTGTGTGACTCACTCCTTCACACCCACGTCCTAAAGTGGGACTCACACACACTCTGCACCCCGGTTCTTACGGTGGGTCTCTCTCACTCACACACTCTACCTGCTTCCTACAGTGAGCCTCACTCACTTACAGAAACCCGCTTCCTACAATGGGACTCACTCACTCACACACTCACACCCGCTTTCTACGGTGGGACTCACCCTCTCACTCACTCACACCCTCTTCCTACAGTGGGCCTCACGCACTCACACACTGACACCTGCTTCCTACGGTAGGACTCACTCACTCAACCTAACCCTCTTCCTACAGTGGGACTCACTCACTCACACACTCTACCCCGCATCCTACAGTGGGACTCACTCACTCACTCAATCTAACCTGCGCCCTACAGCGGGACTCACTCACTCTAAACCGCTTCCTACAGTGGGACTCACTCACTCACTCTACCCCGCGTCCTACTGTGGTACACTCTCACTCACACACTCTATCCCCCGTTCTACGGTGGGACACACTCACTCACACACTCTAACCCACGTCCTATGGTGGGATTCACTCACACAATCTACCCCGCCTCCTACGGTGGACTCATTCAGTCACACACTCTAACCCTCTTCCATCGGTGGGAGTCCCTCAGTCACTCTACCCCGCGTCCTACGGTGGGACTCCCTCACTCACACATTCAACCTTGTGTCCTACGGTGGGACTCACTCACTCACACACTCTAACCCGCTTCCTACGGTGGGACTCACTCTCTCACACACACTACCCCCTTCCTACGGTGGGCCTCGCTCACTGACTCACTCACACCCCTTTCCTTCGGTGGGCCTCATTAACTCACACAGCTTCCTACGGTGAGATTCACGCACCCAAACACTCTACCCCACTTCCTATGGTGGGACTCACTCACACACTGACACCCGCTTCCTACGGTGGCACTCACTCACTCACACATACTACCCTGCTTCCTACGGTGGGACTCACTCTCTCACACACTCTACCCCACTTTCTACGGTGGGACTCACTCACTCACACACTCTACCCCGTGTCCTACAGTGGGACTTACTCACTCACACCCACATCCTACTATGGGACTCACTGACTCACAAACTCTAACCCGCTTCCTACGGTTGGACTCACTCACTCACACTCTCTTACCCTCTTCCTACGGTGGGACTCACTCAGTCTACCGCGCTTTTTACGGTGGGCCTAATGCACTCACACACTCTACCCCGCTTCCTTCAGTGGGCCTCACTCATTCACTCTACGCCGCGTCCTACAGTTGGACTCACTCATTCACACACTCTACCCCGCGCCCTACGGTGGGACTCACTCACTCACACACTCTACCCCGCTTCCTACTGTGGGACTCACTCACTCACACACTATACCTTGCTTCCTACGGAGGGACTCACTCACTCACACACTCTACCCCACGCCCTACAGTGGGACTCACACACTCTACCCCCGCTTCCTACGGTGGGACTCACTCACTCACAGACTCTACGCCGCGTCCTACAGTGTGTCTGACTCACTCACACACTCACACCCGCTTCCTACCGTGGGACTCACTCACTCACACTCTCACACCCCCTTCCTGCGGCTGTCCTCAATCACTCACTCACACCCGCTTCCTATGGTGGGATTTACGCACTCACACACTCTACCCCACACCCTACGGTGGGACTCACTCAAACACTCACACCCCCTTCCTACAGTGGGACTCACTCACTCACACACTGTATCCCGCTTCCTATGGTGGGACTCACTCACTCACACACTCTACCGCGCTTCCTACGGTGGGACTCACTCACTCACACACTCTACCTCGCTTCCTACGGTGTGGCTGACTCACTCACACACTCGAACCCGCTTCCTACGGTGGGACTCACTCTCTCACACACTCACAATCCCTTCCTACGGTAGGCCTCACTCACTCACTCACTCACTCACACCCCTTTCCTTCGGTGGGCCTCATTAACTCACACCGCTTCCTACGGTGAGATTCACGCACTCAAACACTCTACCCCACTTCCTATATTGGGACTCACTCACACACTCACACCCGCTTCCTACGGTGGCACTCACTCACTGACACACACTACCCCGCTTCCTACAGTGGGACTCACTCACTCACACCCACATCCTATTGTGGGACTCACTGACTCACAAACTCTGACCCGCTTCCTACGGTTGGACTCACTCACTCACACTCTCTAACCCTCTTCCTGCGGTGGGACTCACTCAGACTACCGCGCTTTTTACGGTGGGCCTAACGCTCTCACACACTCTACCCCGCTTCCTTCATTGGGCCTCACTCATTCACTCTACCCCGCGTCCTACAGTTGGACTCACTCACTCACACACTCTACCCCACTTCCTACGGTGTGTCTGACTCACTCACACACTCGCACCCGCTTCCTACGGTGGGCCTCACTCACTGACTCACTCACACCCCTTTCCTTCGGTGGGCCTCATTAACTCACACAGCTTCCTACGGTAAGATTTACGCACTCAAACACTCTACCCCACTTCCTATGGTGGGACTCACTCACACACTGACACATGCTTCCTACGGTGGCACTCACTCACTCACACATACTACCCTGCTTCCTACAGTGGGACTCACTCACTCACACACTCTACCCCACTTTCTACGGTGGGACTCACTCACTCACACCCTCTCCCCCGTGTCCTACAGTGGGACTCACTCACTCACACACACTACCCCGCTTCCTACAGTGGGACTTGCTCACTCACACCCACATCCTACTATTGGACTCAAAGACTCACAAACTCTGACCCGCTTCCTACGGTTGGACTCACTCACTCACACTCTCTAACCCTCTTCCTACGGTGGGACTCAATCAGTCTACCGCGCTTTTTATGGTGGGCCTAACTCACTCACACACTCTACCCCGCTTCCTTCAGTGGGCCTCACTCATTCACTCTACCCCGCTTCCTACGGTGGAACTCACTCACTCACACACTCTACCCCGCTTCCTACTGTGGGACTCACTCACTCACACACTATACCTTGCTTCCTACGGAGTGACTCACTCACTTACACACTCTACCCCACGCCCTACAGTGGGACTCACTCACTCACACACTCTACCCTGCTTCCTACGGTGGGACTCACTCACTCACACACTTTAACCCTCTTCCTACGGTGGGACTCACTCACTCACACACTCACACCCGCTTCCTACCGTGGGACTCACTCAATCACACACTCACACCCCCTTCCTGCGGCTGTCCTCAATCACTCACTCACACCCGCTTCCTACAGTGGGATTTACGCACTCACACACTCTACCCCACACCCTACGGTGGGACTCACTCAAACACTCACACCCCCTTCCTACGGTGGGACTCACTCCCTCACACACACTACCCCATTCCTACAGTGGGACTCACTCCCTCACACACACTGCCCCACGTCTTACAGTGGGACTCACACCCTCACACCCACATCCTACAGTAGGACTCACTCCCTCACACCCAGGTCCTATAGTGGGACTCACTCCCTCAAACCCACGTCCCACAGTGGGACTCACTCCCTTGCTCTAAGCCACGTCCTACAGTTGGACTCACTCCCTCACACCCACGTCCTTCTGTGTGACTCACTCCTTCACACCCACGTCCTAAAGTGGGACTCACACACACTCTGCACCCCGGTTCTTACGGTGGGACTCGCTCACTCACACACTCTACCTGGCGTCCTACAGTGAGCTTCACTCACTTACTCACAGAAACCCCGCTTCCTACGGTGGGACTCACTCACACACACACTCACACCCGCTTTCTACGGTGGGACTCCCTCTCTCACACACTCACACCCGCTTTCTATGGTGGGACTCACTCTCTCACTCACTCACACCCGCTTACTACAGTGGGCCTCACGCACTCACACACTGACACCTGCTTCCTACGGTAGGACTCACGCACTCGCACATTCTACCCCGCTTCCTACGGAGGGACTCACTCGCTCACACACTATACCTTGCTTCCTACTGTGGGACTCACACACTCAGTCACACCCCTTTCCTTCAGTGGGCCTCACTGACTTACTCTCGCTTCCTATAGGGGGACTCACGTACTCCACACTCACACCCGCTTCCTACGGTGGGACTCACTCACACACTCATACCGCTTCCTACGGTAGGCCTCACTCACACACTCACACCTGCTTCCTACAGTGGGACTCCCTCACTCACACACTTTAACCCTCTTCCTACGGTGGGACTCACTCACTCACACCCACAGCCTACAGTGGGACTCACTCACTCACACCCACGTTCTACAGTAGGACTCACTCCCTCACACCCACGTCCTATACTGGGACTCACTCCCTCACACTCACATCCTATAGTGGGACTCACTCCCTCACACCCAGGTCCTATAGTGGGACTCACTCCCTCAAACCAACGTCCCACAGTGGGACTCCTCACACACACTCTGCACCCCGGTTCTTACGGTGGGACTCACTCACTCACACACTCTACCTGGCGTCCTACGGTGGGACTCACTCACTCACACACTCACACCCGCTTCCTACAGTGGGCCTCACGTACTCACACACTCGCACCCGCTTCCTATGGTGGAACTCACTCTCTCACACACTCACACCCCCTTCCTACAGTGGGCCTCACTCACTGACTCACTCACTCACACCCCTTTCCTTCGGTGGGCCTCACTCACTCACACCGCTTCCTACGGTGAGATTCACTCACTCACACACTCTACCCCACTTTCTACGGTGAGACTCACTCACTCACACACACTACCCCGCTTCCTACAGTGGGACTCACCCACTCACACCCACATCCTACTGTGGGACTCACTGACTCACAAACTCTGACCCGCTTCCTACGGTTGGACTCACTCACTCACACTCTCTAACCCTCTTCCTACGGTGGGACTCACTCAGTCTACCGCGCTTTTTACGGTGGGCCTAACGCACTCACATACTCTACCCCGCTTCCTTCATTGGGCCTCACTCATTCACTCTACCCCGCTTCCTACGGTGGGACTCACTCACTCACACACACTACCCCGCTTCCTACGGTGGGACTCACTCACTCACAAGACTCTACGCCGCGTCCTACAGTGTGTCTGACTCACTCACACACTCTATCCCCCTTCCTATGGTGGGAGTCACTCACACACTCTACCATGCTTCCTACAGTGGGACTCACTCACTCACACACTCTACCCCGCTTCCTACGGTGTGTCTGACTCACTCACACACTCGCACCCGCTTCCTACGGTGGGACTCACACACTCACACCCACATCCTACTGTGGGACTCACTGACTCACAAACTCTCTAACCCTCTTCCTACGGTTGGACTCACTCCCTCACACTCTCTAACCCTCTTCCTACGGTGGGACTCACTCAGTCTACAGCGCTTTTTATGGTGGGCCTAACTCACTCACACACTCTACCCCGCTTCCTTCAGTGGGCCTCACTCATTCACTCTACCCTGCGTCCTACAGTTGGACTCACTCATTCACACACTCTACCCCGCGCCCTACGGTGGGACTCACTCACTCACACACTCTACCCCGCTTCCTACTGTGGGACTCACTCACTCACAGACTCTACGCCGCTTCCTACAGTGGGACTCACTCACTCACATACTCTACCCCGCGCCCTGCAGTGGGACTCACTCACTCACAGACTCTACGCCGCGTCCTACAGTGTGTCTGACTCACTCACACACTCACACCCGCTTCCTACCGTGGGACTCACTCACTCACACACTCACACCCCCTTCCTGCGGCTGTCCTCAATCACTCACTCATACCCCTTTCCTTTGGTGGGCCTCACTCACTCACACCCACTTCCTACGGTGGGATTTGCGCACTCACACACTCTACCCCACACCCTACGGTGGGACTCACTCACACACTCACACCCGCCTCTTACGGTGGGACTCACTCACTCACACACACTACCCCATTCCTACAGTGGGACTCACTTCCTCACACACACTACCCCACGTCCTACAGTGGGACTCACACCCTCACACCCACATCCTACAGTAGGACTCACTCCCTCACACCCGCCTCCTATAGTGGGACTCACTCCCTCACACCCAGGTCCTATAGTGAGACTCACTCCCTAAAACCCATGTCCCACAGTGGGACTCACTCCCTCACTTTAAGCCACGTCCTACAGTTGGACTCACTCCCTCACACCCACGTCCTTCTGTGTGACTCACTCCTTCACACCCACGTCCTAAAGTGGGACTCACACACACTCTGCACCCCGGTTCTTACGGTGGGACTCACTCACTCACACACTCTACCTGGCGTCCTACGGTGGGCCTCACTCACTTACTCACTGTAACCCGCTTCCTTCGGTTGGACTCACTCACTCACACACTCTACCCCGCTTCCTACGGTGGGACTCACTCACTCACACACTCTACCCCACATCCTAGAGTGTGTCTGACTCACTTACACACTCACACCCGCCTCCTACGGTGGGACTCACTCTCTCACACACTCACACCCCCTTCCTACGGTGGTCCTCAATCACTCACTCACACCCTTTTCCTTTGGTGGGCCTCACTCAATAACACCCGCTTCCTACGGTGGGATTTACGCACTCACACACTCTACCCCACACCCTACGGTGGGACTCACTCACACACTCACACACGCTTCCTACGGTGGCACTCACTCACTCACACACACTACCCCATTCCTACAGTGGGACTCACTCCCTCTCACCCACGTCCTACAGTAGGACTCACTCCCTCACACCCACCTCCTATAGTGGGACTTACTCCCTCACACCCAGGTCCTATAGTGGGACTCACTCCCTAAAACCCACGTCCCACAGAGGGACTCACTCCCTCACTCTAAGCCAAGTCCTACAGTTGGACTCACTCCCTCACACCCACGCCCTTCTGTGTGATTCACTCCTTCACACACGTCCTAAAGCTGGACTCACTCACACACACTCTGCACCCCGGTTCTTACGGTGGGACTCACTCAAACACTCTACCCTGCTTCCTACAGTGGGACTCCCTCACTCACACCCTAGTCCTACATTGGGACTCACTCCTTCACACCCATGTCTTACAGTGGGACACACTCACTCACTGACACCCAAATCCTGCTGTGGAACTCACTCACACACTCTAACCCACTTCCTACAGTGGGACTCACTTACTAATTCTAACCAACTTCCAAGAGGGGGACTCACTTACTCACTCTACCCCTCTTCCTAGAGTGGGACTCCCTCACTCACACACTTTACCCCGCATCCTAAAGTTGGACCCACTCACTCACATTCTCTACCCCGCTTCCTACGGTGAGACTCACTCACTCACACACTCTACCCCGCTTCCTACGGTGGGACTCAATCACTCACACCCCCTTCCAACGGTGGGACTCACTCTCTCACACACTCACACAAGCTTCCTACGGTGGGCCTCACTCACACACTCACACCCGCTTCCTACGGTGGGCCTCACTCACACACTCTACCCCGCTTCCTACGGTGGGCTTCACTCACTCACAGCCCCTTCCTACGGTGGGACTCACTCTCTCACGCACTCACACCCGCTTCCTACGCTGGGCCTCACTCACACACTCTCACCCGCTTCCCACGGTGGGACTCACTCACACCCTCACACCCGCTTCCTACGGTGGGCCTCACTCACACACTCTACCCCGCTTCCTACGGTGGGCCTAACTCACTCACACACTCTACCCCGCGTCCTACGGTGTGACTTACACACTCACACACTCTACCCCACGTCCTACAGTGGGTTCACTCACTCACAAACTGCAACCCACATTCTTCGATGGGACTCACTCATACACTCTAACCCTCGTTCTTCGGTGGGACTCCCTCATTCATACACTCCACCCCGCAGCCTAAGGTGGGACTCACAAACTCACACACTCTACCCCGCGTCCTACAATGGGACTCATTCACTCACACACACACACCCGCTTCCTACTGTGGAACTCATTTGGTCACACACTCTAACCCGCTTGCTTCGGTGGGACTCCCTCACTCACACTACGCCGCGTCCTACGGTGGGACTTCCTCACTCACTCTACCCCGCGTGCTACGCTAGGAATTCCTCACTCACTTTACCTCGCATCCTACGGTTGGACTCACTCACTCACACACTCAACGCCGTGTCCTACGGTGGGACTCACTCACTCACTCTACCCCAAGTCCTACGGTGGGACTCACTCACACACTCTAACCTGCGTTCTTCGGTGGGAATCACTCACTCACACACTCTAACCCGCTTCCTACGGTGGGACTCACTCTATCTACTCACACCCCTTTAATTCGGTGGGCCTCACACACTCACACCCGCTTCCTACAGTGAGACTTACGCACTCACACACTCACACCCGGTTCCTGCGGTGGGACTCACTCACTCACACACTCTATCCTGCTTCCTACGGTGAGACTCACTCACTCACACACTCTACCCCGCTTCCTACAGTGGGACTCACTCACTCACAAACTCTACCCCACGCCCTACGGTGGCACTCACTCACTCACACACACTACCCCGCACCCTACGTTGGGACTCACTCTCTCACACACTCTACCCCGCTTCCTACAGTGGGACTCACTCACTCACACACTCTACCCCACATCCTACAGTGTGTCTGACTCACTCACACACTCACACCCGCTTCCTACGGTGGGACTCACTCTCTCACACACTCACACCCCCTTCCTACGGTGGTCCTCAATCACTCACTCACACAGTCTACGCCGCTTCCTACGGTGGGACTCCCTCACTCACACACTCTACCCCGTGTCCTACGGTGGGACTCCCTCACTCACACTCTACCCCGCGTCCTACGGTGGGACTCATTCATTCACGCACTCTCCCCCGCGTCCTACTGTGGGACTCACTCACTCACACACTCTACCCTGCATCGTACGGTGGGACTCTATCACTCACACACTCACAATCGCTTCCTAGTGTTGGACTCCCTCACTCACACACACTAATCCGCGTCCTACGGTGGGACTCCCTCACTCACACACTCTACCCCACGTCCTACGATGTGTCTCATTCACTCACACGCTCCCACCCACTTACTACGGTGGGCCTCGCTCACATACTGAAACCCGATTTTTACGGTGGGACTCACGCACTCACACACACACTCCCGCTTCCTACGGTGGGACTCACTCACTCACACAGTCTACCCCGCTTCCTACGGTGGGACTCACCCACTCACACACTCACACCCGCTTCCTACGGTGGGCCTCACTCACTCACTCACCCCCCTTTCGTTAGATGGGCCTCACTCACTCACACCTGCTTCCTACTAGTGGGACTCATGCACTTACACACTCACACCCGCTTCCTATGGTGGGACTCACTCACACACTCACACCCGCTTCCTACGGTGGGACTCACTCACTCACACACTCTACCCCCACGTCCTGCGGTGGGACTAACTCACTCACACACTCTACCCCACATCCTACGTTGGGACTCACTCACTCACAAACTCTAACCCACATTCTTCGATGGGACTCACTCACTCACTCACTCTAACCTGCGTTCTTTGGTGGGACTCCCTCATTCACACACTCTACCCCGTGTCGTACGGTGGGACTCACTCACTCACACACTCTACCCCGCGTCCTACAGTGGGACTCACTCACTCACACACTCACACCCGCTTCTTACAGTGGGACTCATTCACTCACACACTCTAACCCGCTTCCTTCAGTGGGACTCCCTCACTCACTCTACCCCGTGTCCTACAGTGGGACTTCCTCACTCAATTTACACCACGTCCTACGGTGGGACTCACTCACTCACACACTCTACCCCGCGTCCTACAGTGGGACTCACTCACTCACACATTCACACCTGCTTCCAACTGCTATACTCATTTACTCACACACTCTACCCCGCTTCCTACAGTTTGTCTGACTCACTCATTCACTCACACTTGCTTCCTACGGTGGGACTCACTCTCTCACACACTCACACCCCCTTCCTATGGTGGGCCTTACTCACTCTTACCCCTTTCTTTCGGTGGGCCTCACTCACTCACACCCGCTTCCTATGGTGGGACTCTCTTTACACACTCACAACCGCTTCCTACGGTGGGACTCACACACTCACACACTCTACCCCGCTTCCTACGGTGTGACTTCCACACTCACACACTAACACCCGCTTCTTACGGTGGGACTCACTCACTCACACACTCTACTCCACTTCCTACAGTGGGACTCACTCACTCACACACTCGACCCCGCGTCCTACAGTGGGACTCATTCCCTCACACACAACCCCGCTTCCTACAGTGGGACTCATTCTCTCACACCCACGTCCTACAGTGGGACTCACTCCCTCACACCCACGTCGTACAGTGGGACTCACTCCCTCACTCTAACCCACGTACTACAGTGGGACTCACTCCCTCACACCCACGTCCGACAGTGGGACTCTTTCACTCACTCTAATCCACTTCCTGCAGTGGGACTCACTCACTCTATCCCACTTCCTACAGGGGGACTCACTCACTCTAACCCGCGCCCTACAATGGGACTCACTCACTCACTCTAACCCACTTCCTACAGTGGGACTCACTCCCTCACACCCACGTCCGACAGTGGGACTCTTTCACTCACTCTAATCCACTTCCTGCAGTGGGACTCACTCACTCTATCCCACTTCCTACAGGGGGACTCACTCACTCTAACCCGCTCCCTTCAATGGGACTCACTCACTCACTCTAACCCACTTCCTACAGTGGGACTCACTCACTCATTCTGTATACCCAGTTTTTACAGTAGGACTCACTCAGTCGTATCCGGGAGTCCGTGCCTCAGTCTCCTCAAATGGTGACCCCTGTGGTGGTGTTCCGAAACCTTGGAAGAGTAAGGACATAAGTGTTCGATAAAAAAGACAGCTCGTGGAAGAGGGCTGCGTTCTGGAGGAGACATCTTGGCTGAATGATCATTTTGCTGGCTGGACCATGGAGACAACCTAAACCCCAAGGATAAGACCTGTATGAATCCAGACACATGAGCAGCCATGAAACTTTAGAGACTTTGAAAGAAATGAAAGTGTGTACATACAGCAGCCAATTTTATGATACTACCGCATAGGGGGACTCCACAGCAGGAATCCATTTTGGACCTTGGTGCCAAATTCTGACTACTCTTCACCAAATATGGACTTATTCCGCTAATGTTGCTAAAGCAGAGGAGGTCGAAAATTCCACCGACAGCACGAGTCTTCTCAGCACACTGTCAACGATGGCGACTCCATCCATACCTCCTCTGCCCCCAAAGCTTCTGTCACTGATTGCAGGGACCCTCACAACACAGGACCAAGCACGGGAACAGGACAACTCGGACAATGATTCCATTGACACTGATAAACCTTTTGATCCAGGTCATATAGATACCCTCACCCCCCCCCCCCCCCATTGCATTGACTGTGTTTTCGGGGAGGGTGAAAGGGGGTCTGAGGGACTGGTGGTAGGAATGCAAGTGGGAAGTGCCTAAGCATGGGGATTTGGGAGTCGCTATGGCATGTTCAGTATTTTGTCAGCCAAATCAACCTCCAGGCTGGCAGCTTGTGCGATACAAGGCTGTTAAAGAGATAAGCAAAGCAGCGCGGGAAGGGAGGATTCATAATACATTTGCTATGTCCCTTCTTGAAGCGATGGAAGAGTCTTATACACTCGCCCAGCATGATTGGAAGGCATTGCTTCGCATGGTACTAACTCCGACGCAGTATATGATGTGGTTATCTGATTTTTGTGAGCTATGTGTAAGTGGCCTTGACTGAAAAACTTAATCGGGGAATTGCTGTTAACTATGAGCAGTTGGCTGGAGAAAATAATTGTGCCGATTCTGTGACTCAGGCAAGGTATGCCAGGGACAACTACTTGCAAATGAAGGAGATGGCTATTAAGGCAGTCAGGATGCAGGAGTCTTGCCACAGTCTTGCAGGGTCCTAGAGAGTTACTAACTTTAATACTAACTTTATTGATTGGCTTCAGAATATTTTGCAACAAATTGAGCATGAGAAAACTCGAGGGTTGCTTTTAAAACAACTAGCTATGATAATGTCAATGAAGATTGCAAACAGGCATTGCAGCCTTTTCACAATCGCAACCCCAACATGTGTCAAATGATTATAACGCAGAACTCACAGCAGACTATAACTCTCAGGTTGAGTTCTGGAATGTAGCACAACACATTTTTGCTTCTCTAATCTCTTCTGTAGGAATAGTACACGCTCTTAACTTGCTTAGTAAATTAGGCTGCTAGCTTGCTAAACAAAGTAATACTACAAATACTATTCTTTTTTTTTTTTTTCTGGCTTATTAACAGATGTTGATTCTTTCAGTCATATGTTGCTACAGAACTGAGTTGCTATTGATTTTTATTATTAGCACAGGGACACGAGTGTGAAGACTTTGATAGGATGTGTAATGTGAATCTGAGTGACTACTCTGAATCAATCCACAAAAGCATACAAAACTTAAAAGCCTTAAATAAAGATCTGCAGCAGTGCCAGGGGCGGGATGCCTTTGGTCTCTTCTCACAGCTGGGACACTGTGGGCTGTGGATCAAAAGTATTACAGGATTTATTAGAATTACCTTAACCACCTTATTGATGTTTGCCTTATGTCTCCCATGCCTTTCTTCCTGTATTCAGCATTTAGTTGATTGTAACATAAAGCAGGTCATGGTCACCCAGCTACACACCCCCTTTGCCTCATCGCAATTAACAAGCAAAAAAAGAGGAGGATAGAGAAAGTCTGAAGAGAGATATAGGAGAGGAAGCTGGAGAATATTTGACCTAACAAGAGATGAGAGAACAGCTAGGTATTGTGAAGGAAAATAGGAAAGATGAACATGGTTATCTAGTGTTTAATAGGTGTCTGCACGCTTGTAGTGATATATAGCTATGTAACTACATGAACGATTTCTGCCCTGAGCCTAGTGGTGCATGCAGCTGCGGTTTGTGTCCAGGCTCGGAGATGTAAATATAGGCTTCTCTTTTACAGTAAAGTGTCTCTGGTTGCATATATAAATATATAAAAAAAAAAAAAAAAGAAGGGAATGACCCCAGAGGCACATTCAGAGAAAGCATGCTATGTTTTGAACTTTCTGACTGAACCAGTTCTTGTTTAGTGTGCCTTTCCTTGAATTTATTACCTCTGTATAATGTTAATCCTTAAGAAGTTGATATTGTTTACACTTTGAATGTCGATAATTGTCTTTATGTAGATGCTAATGTAGTAGGAGGCTATGATGGGAACGTATTGCAGTGGTTCTTCTCTTATCCAGAGTAACAGCAGGGAAAGCATTTAAGAGTTAAATCACTTTGTTAGGCAGTTAAGAATGTGAATTAAATTTGCCACTATGACATACAAAACAGAGCAACTATTGGCTTTTTGTTGTTGCTTCAAGGACATGGCTGTGAGGATTTTGATGGTATGTGCTAAATGGATTTTAGGCGCCCCATTGCAGCAACTTCTTATCGAAATCTGAGAAAATGTCGGCCTTTTTGGCACTCATTCACTCAATTGGCAGTATTGTTTGTTTGCTATTACCTTGGTTGCTGTCATGTTTGCAAGGGCCCTGCAGAACATGGCAAACCTGGTACTAGCTGTTCAAAAAAACAAAAAGGGGAAATTGTAAAATTGTACAGAACAGAGACAGTGGGTTGTTTTGACATTGATAATGTGCAGCTTTGGCCTTGCTTTGAATGATGTGCAGCTGTGATCCTGCAGCAAAGAGTTAAATAACTTTGAGGGAGTATGAGAAGAAAAACTAGGATGAGACAGAAACAAAGGATGAAGTTTCCCATCTCCAAAAGTGATACTTGGGATTGGTTAGATAAACTGTTTAGCTGCTGGGGCATTTCAGGACAGTTAAGAAGTTTAGTAAAGACAATTATATATGCCTTAGTTGCTTTTTTGTTCTATTACTTATACCTTGTTTTTTACAATGCTTACAAAAACTAATGACTTCAAAGGTTTCAAAGGTTCTTTTTATGCAACAGGAAGGGGGAGATGCAGGAGGGAGCCTGGAAATTAGGACCATGTGTGACAATCAGTTAGCTGAGGGGAATGTGCTCAAGCTTGTAGGTCACTAACCCTGGGAGGACAAGGAGTGTGAATAGATAAGTAACAGGATAAGTCATGCCGAGAGAGGATAGGGGAGTGGGGGACAGATGGCACCAAGGAGAGGTAACACCTTGCTGTTAATTGATGAAAGTATCCTTTGTTTGTAGTTAACCACCAATCAGGGATTGCCTAGTATGTAAGGCTTAGCTTAAAGAACCAATCTGTTTAAAGCGCGCAGCTTCTGAAAACATATATAAACTCGTGATTGTGTACAATAAATCGACATCTTGCTTGCATCAAGCAGCGTCTTGTCTCTCCATTGCAGCAAAGGGGTACCATAAAAATTCCCCAACACCCTCTTCTTGTTTTTGCACATTTGTGGGAAGGAAACTTCCCACAAGCCATGGGTACAGTGAATTCTGCAGCTGGAAGTGTTCATCACTCTGCAGTCTGGACTATTAAACTATTTTTAAGGAACCACTATACTGATAATTGCCTTAAACATTGTTCAGTGCACAAATTCAAGCTGAACTGCTGCAAACTGAGCTGCTGTTGCCTAACCTGGTAGCACAGGATAGTACAGGATGGAATGGCTTTAGATCCTGCAAAGGTGAGATCTAGCTAGCACTTCCTGGAAGAAACTTCTGTGGTAACATAAGGCAACTGCTCATGTGCACAGCAGAGACGGCCTAAAACCCCTCACGACCACACAGATGAGGACCCCCTGTGACCACTGCTCACACCAACACAGACCACACCCACCATCCCATTGTATGTGAAGGAGGCATCCTCTCAAGAGCATAAAAACTCATATCTACAAAAGGTCAGGTGGGACCACCACCACCAAGACACCCAAGGCAAAGAGAATCAATGGAATGCCACTATAACCATGGGTGGCGATATCTTTTTCTTTTTTTCTCTCCTCTCCCCCATCTCTCTTCTCTTTATTGAATAGTGACCAGACCTAAGCAACAACATTAGCATGGGACTTGCTTATCCAGTTAAAGTAATCACCATTAAGCTATTGTATCTAACTGTGGGAGAGGAGGATGGAGACTGTCTAATCATTACCAACCGGAACTAAGAAAATAGCAGAGTCTTTGGAAGGAAAAAGAAAAACATTTATCTAGCCATAAGGTGTTTGCATGTTTATAACCATACATAGCTACATAACTCCATGAAAGGATTCTGCCCCGAGCCTGGTGGAACATACAGCTGGAATTTGTATCTGGGCTCAGAGATATAAATATGACCTTCTCTGCACAATAAAGCATCTCTGGTTGCACCACAACCCAAGTCTGTACCTTCATATGCCACATCTAACCACTGTCACAGCACAAACAAGCTAGCAAGCCAAAACAAGGCTTTACTGTAGGTCAGATTCTACTGTCCATGCTCTTTTTCCCTTCCTCCAGAAGCCAAACCTCACCCATCCTACAACCAGCCACTCTCCCACACACCTCAGAGCTATTTAACCATTTAGCAGGAATGAGCTACAGCTGCACGTGTCAATCAATCCACTGCCTTTAAAGCAAGGCCACAGCTGCATATTATCAATGTTTATCAACCCACTGCCTTCATTCCTCTAAATTCCCTGATATGGAGAAATAGTGTGAAATGGGGACAATGGACACAGACTGTGATTGTATATGTCTGCTCAAGGAATGTGGGTATGGTGACTAGTCATGGGTGCGGTGTCTGGTCACATAGGCACACAGCCTTGAGGAGACGCCTACAGTTTTGAGGAGACACCTACCCTTCTTCCTCTAACAAAGGGGCTATTTAAAAAAAGAATGAGAAAAGGATGAGAGATATTCCAAAGCTATCTAGAGGGAGGGAGTGCTAAGTCTCCTTGCTGGAGAAGATCCCATGGTCACAAGAACATGAATCACCTACAAACCTGCAGACCACCACATTCCAGGAAACGGACTGATAAGCTAATTAACATACGAAGCGGGGTTTAGGTAACGAATATGTATAGGCGTTAATTGAATATTCATTTGTTCATTGTATAAATGTGAGATGGTTCGTCACTTCGGGTATGCACGCTTGTGGAGGAGCGATCCCCCGTGCATCTGCGCGCAATAAACATACCTACTTTATAACTTTCGAGTTATAGAGTCTAATTCCGCACGTCAGTTTGGCAAGCCAGGCAGGAGGATTTCTGCTCGGCTGAGCACGCAGTGTGGTCCCCAGGAGGAAAGGTACCTTGGGAGGGGGTTTGCTGACCAAGGGGTGGCCGCTAGCGATCTTGAGGGCAGATCGAGCAAACCCGAGGTTACTGCCATTCCTAAAAGCCCGGAGGCCTCATGACGGAAAGCGGGGGGCGGGACGGAATAAGGCGGAATCTCACAGGAACAAGAGGGACCTCATAGCAAAAGTAAAAGGGAAACTTTTGCGTAGGAAAAAAAAGGAAAAACAAAAAAGAAAGAAAAAGAAAAAGGGGGAAGCTAAAAACTTCCTTCAGGTTGTCTTAAGAATTGGGGAATTCCTAGAATGTAACAACTGAAATAGCGCTCTGTGTCTTGTTTGTTCTATGTGTTGTCTTGTTACATGTTCAAAACTTGGAGTTATGAAATGTATGTTGAAAAATAATAATTTTCTGGTAATTTTTGGCAAATAGCGGAAAACTTAACACTCTGCTTAAGGCAAGGAAAAATTGTTTTTTTGTTTGTTGTTTGTTTTTTGGCAATTGTTCATTGAAATGCATACTTTGTGAACGGTCACTGTTCCAAAAAGTTGTACATAAGTGCACGGTACCGTATAACATATTGCTTGTGTGACTGCGGGCTGCCCGGAGAGTGTGAATGGTGTGATTGAGATGCACATTTTGATTTTCCGTGTATAGCTTAATTATTTTGACTAAGTGTGAGTGCAAGAGTGCTTGAGACACGCGTTTGAGTGCAATACGAGTAAGGAGCTCTATCCGTGTTTCCGACCTTGGGTGGCTAAGGCGGCCAGAGAAAAACAAAGTAATTAAAATTGCGAAATGGGAAATGGAAGGAGTAAGCCCTGTGAAAAATCGCCCTTGGGTTGTATATTAAAACATTGGAGGGATATCGCAGGACAGGGTGGTACCGAAAATAGAAGGAAATGGATTAAATATTGTAATCAGTGGTGGCTTTTGTATAAATTGGAGTGATGTGAAATGGCCTCAGGAGGGAGGAACGTTAGATTATAACACTCTCCTGCAATTAATGATTCTGAGAAGAGAAGGAAAATGGGACGAAGTATCATATGCAGACATGTTCTTTGTCCTCCAGGACAAACCTGAGTGGCAAAAGGACTGTGGATTAGTACCCCCTCGGGATCCTATGGTACTAGCACTAGAAAGAGTGCGGGATTAACATCACCTGATCTTTGATTATGGCTCTAGAAAAGGATAGGAAAAAAAAACTAAGACCTAAACTAGAAAGATGTTCTTGTTGAAATTTTTGTGTTTAAAAGCTCAGGTTGCGGTTCCTTCTGTGGAGCAACCAGAATGAAACACGTTGTAAGATAAAAACTTGTACTGATGTATGTAAAACCTGAGACGGGGGTGGGTGGAGAATCAAAGACCTTGTGAAAGTGTTGAAGTATTGGGGTGAGTTTGTACAAACCCCCGTACCCCCTCGAAGGTGCGACTGAATCATGCTGGGATGCATGGCAGGATGTTTGCTGTTTGCCTGCAAAGGCTGATATGTAATAACACAGACTTAAAGCAACAAGGAGCAGATTTGCATTCAGGGTAAGAAAGAGTTAAAACAGAAGTGCTGCTGCAGAGGCAGGCTTGTGTAACCTGCAGAGCAGGAAGAGCATCTCCTGCCCCGAACCCTTCTGCTGGGGAGGAGGAGGGGGTTGCTATTGCTGACAATTGAGCAGAAGGACCTGACAATGTCACCCCAATTGCTGCAGCATTTGCAGTACAACAGGACCGGTAACGGCCCCTTTTAGGGCAGGGAATGGGTATGAGGTGGAATTTTAGTGAATACAAAACCAACTTATTTGTTAAACTTCAGTAAAAAAAAAAAAAAATAAATTTGTTACAGTTGTGGGAGCTGCTGGCCACCAGGAAAACATCCTGAAACCTTTAAAGTACAAACTAAAAAAACAAATAAGAATGCCAAATTCACCAAAATCTTTGTTGGGATGAGATTTATTAGAACATCTAGACGTTTAAAGAAGGGAAAATGAAATTAAAAGTTAAATATGATCAAGTAATTGAAATATTGAGCTTATCTTTAATTCAACAGAAAAGAGGAAAAGGGGACCTCCCTGAAGTAAAAGAAATTTTTAACCAGGTGTATCTGAAAATAAATTCCAGGAAAGGTGAAAAATGCTTTACCTGTTACAGTAAAAATGATAAGGGGGAGGCTTGCCCAGTTCAGATAAAAACAATATCCCTTGGTCAGCAAGGCTGTGGGGATATTGGCAGAAAAAGTGAAATAAAATACATTCTGTAGTAGTTCTACTAATGTAAATCTGTGTGTTTTGCCATGACAGTGACTTGTTATGGGATGTGCAGATGAAACTGCACTGACAACGAAGTACAAGGAATAAGGTTGGTCAGGTGCCTCCTACCATAGTCAAGGGCAAGACTGGGTTGGCCTCTGTGTTTGCCACCAAGAAGAATCTTGAGCTCCGCTGTTGGCTGCAACCCAGTAGGCGTTGAGCGGTGGGAACATATGCCATGACAGACCTTGATGTGTGGAATGGCCCACTCTGAGGCACTGATATGGAAATTGGAAACTGCCTGGCCGACCATGAGGCCAGACAAGTAACAGAGGAGGTAGGAAAGGAGGAATTATCCTTAATACCAGACGATAAAATCCAAACTGTAAGTACAGATCAAGAGCCAAACTATTCTAAAGAAAACTTAAAGGTGATTCAGGACATGAACATAAAATAAAATTAAGTAAGTGGACTTATTTAAGGGATGGTCGTATAGTGGTACCATCCAATTTAATATGGACCACAGCCCTATTATTAATAAGACGCATTGGGGAGCTGATGCTTTATATAAAAGTCTAAATCAGAAATTGAAAGGGCGAAACTTGTATACTGTAATAAAACAGGTGACTCAGCAATGTGAAATGTGTTTACGCAATAATCCCAATACAGCAAATAAAATAAAACTAGGGAACATTAGTAGAGGGAATGTTCTAGGGCAACATTGGCAGATCGATTTCTCGGAACTTCCTAGAAAAGGGGGGCATCGATATTGGTACTAACAGATACCTTTTCAGGTTGGCCAGAAGCCTTCCCATGCAGAACTGCTAAAGCCCGGGAAGTGACCAAAATACTACTCCAAGAGATAATACCTAGGTTTGGAGTCCCAGCGGTAATGTCCTCGGATAGAGGACCACATTTTGTGTCCAGAATAGTACAAGAGATCAGCCACCATGTAGGAACAGATTGGCAATTACATACCCCATACCGACCACAATCGAGAAGCCAGGTGGAAAAGATGAATCATCTAATTAAACAACAGATTGTCAAGTTAGGTCAAGAAACAAATCTAACTTGGCCCCAGTCTTTGCCATTAGCTCTTACACGAATTCGAACTAGACCAAGAGCAAAAGAGGGGCTTAGCCCATTTGAAATTTTATATGGACGACCCTATGGGGTACAAAAGGGGACGTCTTCACAGATTGGTGAAGAAACAATGACTTCCTATATGGTGGCACTAAACAAACAATTAATAAGAATTGAGAAGCATGTGATGGGAACACGCAGTAGGGGTCTGGATGGACCTGTTCACAATATACAACCAGGGGACTATGTATACGTTAAGTGTTTTACAGATAAAACCCTGTAACCACAGTGGACTGGACCTTTTCAAGTCCTACTCACCACCTACACTGCACTCAAGGTTGAGGGACAGAATTCTTGGATTCACCATACCCGGATTAAGAAAGCCCCTGCAACTTCTTGGAAAGTAACCCCAGATAAAAAAGAACTGAAACTCAAATTTACTCAGACAAATGGGAACAATGTGGGTGACAAGAAAGTGAACCTGAGAGGTTGCGGATCCACCATATGGGAAGGGCACCACAACAAACAATATAGAACAAAAGAGTCTGGGACTGAGCCAGTGGCCAGTCTTGCCCAACTTGTTATTAGTAAGCCCCAACTCAAACAAAGAAAGATATTTTTGATTCAAATATGAGGAACGTTTAGATTCTTAAAATGATCAATAGTGGGTTTAAACCATTTGTGTTTTTTTGTACCCTCTCTCTTGCCTACAACCAAGAGCCTGATAATTGGCCTTGGAATCATGCCCAGAAAAAACACACTGGAATAATGGGAAAGGTGGACTCAAAGACGAAACTAGCTATGGTGGTTTTTTCTGAAAATGAGGTGTACCAAAGGAATCAATGGGATCGGGAGGATGTACACAAAGTCGACCGATTATGGGGAAAATTAGGAGATAAGATAAAAATAGGATGTCAAACATATAATGAAAAGGATAACACCAAGATTTCGGGAGACACCCAGATTAATGTCAGAAAGGTAGATAAGGAATTTACCCTTCTAAATACAACCATGTGCTTTAATTCACGGGAATGTTGGCACAATTTTACCTTAACCGAGCCCATCTTTATAATATGCCTAGGAAAGGAATCCCCAAGAACAGCTCTGACTTATAAGATCAAAATAACAATCATGCTAACCACTGTTCCTACCACCACCACAGTTACAACAACCCCATTAACGCTTGATCTTAAATTAACTAAACCAGATCCAAAGATTTATACAATTGGACCATATGTAATCAGAAATACAGGTCAGCAACAAATGTTGTTTAACCCAGAATGGTCTCTTAAAAGAATAGAGTTAAAAATACAAGTCAATGTTTCTGATGTTAAGCCATCCTGTTCCCCCTTCTTACGAACCTCTTATGAGGGATGGACAACTTGGTTAAGAAAAAGGGGAAATATTTATCGAAACAGAATAGTGAGAGATGTAACTGGAATGTTGGGAACAGGACTCGGAGTATTAAATTCCATAGACTCAGAGGTGATAATGAATAAACTAGCCGCCACCACGGCCGATCTATCAAAACTACAACAACCACTAAAATCTTCATTATTGGCATTAGGGGCACATCAATGGTTGATATCGAAGGTACTCCCCAGGTGGGAACAAATAAACATGGAAGATCATCAACTCATCACTAAGGCATTAGGTGGTTTACAGGATGACGTCGCCCTGGCTCTAAGTTGCATCCAAGCCCAAATGTGGATGCAATCAATAGCTGCATCCATAATAAGAGAAGGAGAGGAAGGCATATTTCCTACAGAAATTCGAAAGATGGTTTGGGACAGTGCTACGGAGGTAGAAAGAAAACTCCAGTCATGGTGGAATATGGTGAACTTTACCTATGACCCCAACACACACACCATCACAGCTTTTGTGTTGACCATACATAATGCAGTAATAATTACCATACACCCCATTGTAGCCCTTGGAATTAACCATAATGGGGTGCTCCTATACCCTTTTGAACATAGAACATGGGCCAGAAAGACAGGCGACAAGTGGCAAACAGTAGATTTAGAATCTTGTATTATGCGAGAACAGCAGGGCTTCCTCTGTGAAAGCAATACTATAATGGCTCAGGATACTTGTTTAGATACAGATCAGAAAATATGTCATTTCGAGGCCCGACCAAATGCAAACTTGAAAACAGTAATTATATATGCAGGGAAGGGATGTGCGTGTTTGAGAACTAAGTGTAACACAATAACCATAGATGGGGAGGTAAAAGAGACTGCACAGTATTCAAATTATTGTATTTGTAATTTTACTACTATCACAGGATGCGATTTTAGTTACTCAGCCCCAGTAGTGTCTCATCAATTCTTAAAATCCAATTTTACCCTATCACAGATAATAATTCCTACCCCCATAGGACTAAATATAAGCAGTATAAAAGAACTATTAAAACATGCAGATTTACAACGTATACTGGAAGAAACCAAAGAAAAGGGACATGAAACTCTTCTTATGATCCATCATGATGTAGAGGGGATCAAGAAAGTTTTAAAAAAGGTAGAACAGGATGGAAACCATAATTGGTGGGATACTCTCTTTGGCTGGTCACCCTCTGCAACAGGAATTCTTAACACTCTGGTACACCCCATTGTGATCTTATTGATCAGTTGAGGAATTTCCTTAATACTAACCATTATGTTATATTTGTGGGTTTGGAGAATGTTTAAAAGGGTAACACTTATGTATGATGCTTTATATCATTCGGGAAGGCTGCTTAAGTAAAAGAATTTACTTAATTTAATAGAAAAGGGGGGATTGATATGGAGAAATAATGTGAAATGGGGATAATGGACATGGATTGTGATTGTATGTGTCTGCTTAAGGAATGTGGGTATGGTGACTAGTCATGGGTGCGGTGACAACTACAGTTTTAAGGAGACGCCTGCCCCTCTTCCTCTAACAAAGGGGAGACGCCTGCCCTTCTTCCTCTAACAAAGGGGCTATTTAAAAGAGAATAAGAAAAGATGAGAGACATTCAAATGCTATCTAGAGGGAGGGAGTGCTAAGTCTCCTTGCTGGAAAAGATTGGGTGGTCACAATCACCTGAAGAAGATCGGGTGGTCACAAGGACATGAATCACCTGAAGAAGATCGGATGGTCACAAGAACATGAATCACCTACAAACCTGCAAGACCACCACATTCCAGGAAACGGACTGATAAGCTAAAGCTAATTAACATACGAAGCGGGGTTTAGGTAACGAATATGTATAGGCGTTAATTGAATATTCATTTGTTCATTGTATAAATGTGAGATGGTTCGTCACTTCGGGTATGCACGCTTGTGGAGGAGCGATCCCCCGTGCATCTGCGCGCAATAAACATACCTACTTTATAACTTTCGAGTTATAGAGTCTAATTCCGCACGTCAGCAGGACCTTCAAGAATTTATTCACCAGTATCTTGAAGAACTAGACAATCCCAATTAATAGCTCCTTTAAGACAAAGAGTTGGGCAGCAGGGGCCAGTGTATGTAAAAATGCTGTTTTCTGTTACGAATTTGATGGCATGGAAACAAGCTGCAGGAATGTATAGGGAGGACCCAGAAAGAGTAGGAAGGGTTGTGGAAACAATTATTAAAACACAGGACCTTGATTGGAATGACATACAAGTTATATTAGATAATTTATTATACAGTACAGAAAAACAGATGGTGTTAAAAACTGGAAGGACACAGGCAGAAACTGCACATACCAACGGTTTACTTACTGGAACACTGGAACAAAATTTTCCACAGGAGATCCTCAATGGGATCCGAATGTGCCAGAGAGCCGGAGGAGATTAAGTCAGTACCAAAAGTGGGTGCTGTATGGGGTGAGGCATGCAATGCCAAGAGCTTTAAATTTGTCTAAATTATATGAGGTAAAACCAGACAAAAAGGAATCACCCTTGGTGTTCTTAGAGAGAATGAAAGAAACAATCAGAAAGTTTACTGATTTGAAATTAGAGTCAGAAGCAGAACAACAACAATTGGCTTTAATATTTATGGGACAATCAGCACCAGATATAAAGAGAAAACTTCAAAAACTAGAGGGAGAGGATTTAAGGAATTTAAATAAGATGCTTGAAACAGCATGGAAGGTTTACAATAACTGGGAAAAGGAGGAGGAACAGAGAAAAGAAGAGAGAAAAGATTAAAGAAATCCGACTGATAGCTGCCTTAACGGGGAATATAACAAGAGGAATAGAAAAAGGGAGAGCTAGAGGAAGAGGGGGTTTCAGGAACTTTGAAAATAGAGAATTTAATACCTTTGGAATTAATCAGTGTGCATATTGTAGGGAGGAGGGACACTGGAAAAAGAACTGTCCAAAATTACAACGGAAGATGCACCAAGGAGAAGCAGTAAGAATGATGATTTTAGATGAATGAAGAGGACCGGAGGGGAACCCAGCTGAACCTCTGGTTACAATTAAGCTGGGAGATGAAGGGGTTAAATTTCTGGTTGGTACTGGGGCAATGTATTCTGTCTTAAATGTTTGTAAAGGGAAACTGGGAAATAAAACTGCAAAAATAATTAAAGCAACAGGGAAAGAGGAACAGGCCATCCCTACAACCCTTGGATTTAAAATTTGGAAATAAAATAATTACACATGATTTTTTATACATACCAGATTGTCCGATACCTTTGTTAGGGTGGGATTTACTATCTAAGTTAAATGCACAAATAGTTTTTGAGGAAGGAGAAGTTTTCTTAAAAATCCCAGAATCAAAAACAGGAGAAATACTAATGATAGAAGAGAAGATGAAAGAAATGCAGATACCACAAGAAGTAGATGAGGCTGTCATACTAATAGTCTGGAACACAGACATACCTGGTAAGTCTAAGGCAGCACAGCCTGTAAAGATAGAATTAAAGGAACAGGCAAAACCAGTAAGAATTAAACAATACCCAATTAAGCCAGAAGTGAGACAAGGAATTTAGAAGTTAATTGATAAGTTTCTAAAATATGGGATTCTTGAAGAATGTGAATCAGAATACAATACTCCAGTCTTGCCAGTAAAGAAACCTTCAGGTGAATACAGACTAGTTCAGGATTTGAGAGCTATAAACCAATTGGTTAAAGATATACATCCTGTTGTTGCAAACCCATATACACTCTTAAACGCATTAAGAGAAAATTATCAACGGTTTACAGTGCTTGATTTAAAAGATGCTTTCTCTAGCATACCCTTGGAGAAGGAAAGTCAAAAATTGTTTGCTTTCGAATGGGAGAATCCACAGACAGGATGGAAGATGCAACTGACATGGACAAGATTACCCCAAGGATTCAAAAACAGTCCGACAATCTTTGGTAACCAGTTAGCAAAGGAACTTGAACAGTGGAAACCAAATGAGTCAGAACTGGAGCCTGGATATTTACTTCTACAATATGTGGATGACATCCTGATTGCTAAAGAAACAAGATCCACTTGTGTGAAGGTAACAATAGACCTTTTAAATTTTCTCGGACTAAGTGGATATAAAGTATCTAGAGATAAGGCTCAGATAGCGAGCCAAACTGTAATATATTTGGGCTTCAAGATTTCTAAGGGACAACATCAATTGGGAACAGACCGAAAGGAAGCAATATGTGGTATCCCTGAACCTAAAAATGTACATTAATTGAGAGCCTTTCTAGGAATGACAGGGTGGTGTCGACTTTGGATAATGAATTATGGTTTGTTAGCGAAGCCATTATATGAAGCCCAAAAGATTGTACCATTTGTGTGGGGCCCAGAACAACAAAGGGCCTTTCTGGACTTAAAATGGGCTTTGGTGACAGCACCAGCATTGGAACTGCTGGACCTAACCAAAGGCTTTCAGTTGTTTGTTCACGAAAGACAACATCTTGCACTCGGGGTGCTAACCCAGAAGATGAGAAGTTGAAAAAGGCCGGTTGGGTATTTTTCCAAACAGCTGGTTGTTGTATGTAAAGGGTGGCCTAGTTGCCTTCAAGCGGTTTCTGCTACAGTGATGTTGATACAAGAAGCTCGAAAATTAACCCTGGGAAGGATGATAACGGTATATGTACCACATATGGTAATCACTGTTTTAGAACAAAAAAGGGGGTCACTGGCTGTCCCCTAGAAGAATGATGAAATATCAAGTAGTCCTGACAGAACGAGATGATGTGAGATTCTGAAAACAACTAACCTGACCAATCCTGCAGTCTTTTTGAGTTCTATACAGGAAGAAGAACAATTAGAACATGACTGTCTAGCGACCATCGAACATGTATACTCCAATTGGGAAGACCTAAATGATACACCATTAGAGGATCCTGACTGGGAGCTGTATACAGACGGCAGCAGCTTTGTGGAGAATGGAATTCGACACGCAGGATATGCGGTGACAACTGAAAACTCTGTCATAGAAGCAAATTCTTTACCTTGCACAACTTCAGCTCAAAAGGCAGAATTGATAGCCTTAAGAAGGGCATTGGAACTGAGCAAAGAAAAGAAAGTAAATATTTGGACTGATTCAAAATACACCTTTGGTGTAGTACATGTCCATGGAATTCTGTGGAAAGAAAGAGGATTTCTATCTTCCCAGGGAACAAGTATTAAATATAAGGAAGAAATTTTGAAATTAATACAAGCAGTTCAGAAGCCAACTAATATGGCAATCATGCACTGTAAAGCACATCAGACAGGAAATACAAAATAAATATTGGGAAACAGACTAGCAGATAGAATAGCAAAAAGGGTAGCAAAGAAAGATGCCTTTCAAATGGCATTAATTCCTACTAAAACTATTACTCTACCCAGAGAAAAACCTAAGTATTCAGAGGAAGATGAAAAATTAGGAAAATTACTAAATGTGAAGGAGAATTTAAAAGGATGGTTGGTGACAACAACAGGGCAAGTAGTGATCCCACCACTTTTAATGAGAGAAATTATTCAGACAAAACATAGGGAATGTCATTGGGGAGCGGAAGTGTCGCGACGGAGGGAAGACACAGTCACTCAATATGAGTGATCAGCAGACTTCGTTTATTGTGCCTTACAGTCACCTTTTATGCCTTGTTATAATTAGCTCATACATATTACAAAAGTTAAGCTCATTATTGGTTAGTTGCCTAAATACCAAGCCCGCCCCTAGTTTCTCTTCTGTAGTTATCTGTTCCCACCTGCAACATTCTTTTCCCACCGCGATCTTCCTGTTACTGTGTAACAAGAACAGCCAAAGACAGTGTATTTTTGCTTTACTTCAGATAAGCTGAGAGCGATGTGCATTTTTGTCCAGCCAGCTGGACTATGTCTATGTGACCCTTTTCAGCTAGCCAGTTATCCACACGGAAGCATTAATCACCTTCCTGAAAGTGCAAATTGTATCAGTAAAGATGTTAGAAATGGCAAAGAAAACAATTGCAAAATGTGAAATTTGTCTAAAAAATAATCTATTAATGAAGAAAAAAGCCCAGATGGGAACACTGAGATCAGGAATGGAACCAGGAGATTACTGGCTAATAGATTTTTCCCAATTACCCAGACAAAATGGGTATCGATACATTCTGGTAGGGGTTGATACTTTTTCAGGATTCCCTGTTGGACTAATCAAGCAAAATAAGTTATTAAATGTTACAAGAAATCATTCCGAGATTTGGAGTACCTATTGGAATTTCATCAGATAGAGGTCCACATTTTATTGCAGAAATAGTACAGAATATTAGTAAGGTGTTGGGAATTACTTGAGATTTACATACACCTTGGAGGCCACAATCTAGTGGAAAGGTAGAAAGAATGAATCAAACACTGAAGAGACAAATTAGTAAAATATATCAAGAAACCATTTTAAAATGGCTTTAGGCTGTTCCATTGGCCCTTTTACAGATTCAGGTTCAACCAAAAGGGGAGACATCAGTGAGTCCTTATGAGATATTATGTGGAAAACCTTGTGAATCTCATGAACCAAATGTAAACGTGCATTTAAAAGGGAATCAAGATGTATATATCTATCTGCTTTCTCTAGGAAAAATAACTGTGCTTCGGAGTCTGATTGTGTGGAACAGACCACTGTCTTTAGAAAACCCAGTACACGATTTTCAACTGGGAGATTATGTTTATATAAAGACATGGACTTCTGAACCTCTCCAGGAATGTTGGAAAGGATCTTTCCAGGTGTTGCTAACTACATTCACCACCATCAAAATCGCTGAATCGGATGCATGGATACATTATACTAGGGTGAAGAAAGCTCTGCCAGCATGGAGGATTGTTAAAAGGGATGCTGAAACTTCAAAATTGACCCTGAAATATGTCTAATTTTGGATATCAGTTTGTAATGCTTGTGGAATTAATACTGATTCTGGAATTATTGTTAGTGGGAGCCTGGTTTGGGACAAAAATTGGACAATGTGAAGTGTCAAAAGGATATGGAGATGACGATCTTAGGGGGAGGAAAATTAGAAGTAAAAGACAAAGAGAAACAGAACAACTGATATATCTCCCAAAGAAAACTCAGGAAGAAAACTTAACGTTAGGGTTAATTAAGGAGTTTGCCAATTTACAAAATGTGTCACAAATTACAGCTTGTCTACCGATACCAAGGGCAGTGGGTGAACCAATTCCATGGGGAATTTAAACTATGAATCTGGCCAAATTTGAATATAAAAACAGGACAATGATTTGTAGACAGGAACCTCGGGGAAACTTGGGAATTACAAAAGATTAAAGTTGGGGAAGAATCACCAGTATATTCGACCATTTGGGAATCTAAAGAACGATTTGTAGCAAAACCTGGATTAGATGAAAGTTTAGGAAATAATAAGGGATGGTGTTTTTACCCTAAGTTTGTTACAACAAACATCAGTGTATGGATAACAGAGACAAAATGTGAAAAGAATAACCAAACTCTAGCAGGAAAAGAAATAATTTGGGGATCGGTTTGGTCTATGACTATACTATCCCGATTTCAATATATGGCAAATACTTCTTGGTGCTTTGCTTGGGAAGGATCGATTTTTACAATATGGCCATCAGTGGATGATAAAGGAAGTTAATTACAAGAAAAGGAAAGTTTTGTACCCTGGTGGAATTGTAAAAGAGTCTACAACTGTAACATGGTAGACTCTGTGATCCAGGAGATTCCCCCTTTAGCAGCCACCCTAAACTATGGATGTCTATGTCGAAGCCTTAAAAATGACCTCCTCCTAACTGATGCATATGCTATTGCAAGGGGAAAAAGATTTAGTTGTAGAACGGCTTGGGAAAATTGCTAATTCTGAGATTTTTCAGCATCATAACCTCTGTAAGCAGCTAAGCTCCACATAGCCACTCACTCACTCCCCTCCAGTGGGATGGGGGAGTGAATCAGAAGAGTAAAAGTGAGAAAACATGTGGGTTGAGATAAAGACAGATTAACAGGGAAAGCAAAAGCCGTGATCGCAAGCAAAGCAAAGCAAGGAATTTATTCACTACTTCCCATTGGCAGGGAGGTGTTCAGCCATCTCCAGGAAAGCAGGGCTCCATCATGCATAGTATTGAGAAGAGAAATGCCATCACTCCAAACATCCCCCCTTCCTCCTCCTCCTCCCCCATATTTTATTGCTGAGTATGTCATATGATCTGGTGTGGTGGTTTGATCTTGGCTGGTTGCCAGGTGCCCACTAAGCCACTCAATCACTCCCCTCATCAGCAGAACTGGGGAGGAGGGGGGGAATAAGATGAAAAAAACCTTGTGGGTCAAGATAATGGCAGTTTAATGAAGCAATGACAAAGATCGTGTGTGGAAGCAAAGGAAAACAAAAGATGTTATTCTCTACTTCCCATCAGCAGGTGATGTCCAGCCACTTCCTGGGAAACAGGGCTTTAGTACGTGTAGCGGTTGCTCCAGAAGACAAATGTCATAAATAAAAAATGCCCCCCCTCCTCCTCCTTTCCCTTAGCTTTGTTGCTGAGCAGACATCATATGGTATGGAATATCCCATTGGTCAGCTTGGGTAAGTTGTCCTGGCTATGTCCCCTCCCAAGATCTTGCCCACTCCCCAGCCTACTGGTGAGGGCATGGGGAATCTTGGAGAGACAGCCTTGATGCTGTGGGAGCACTGCTCAGCAGTAGCAAAAACACTGGTGTGTTATCAACACCTTTCTAGCTACCAATACAAGCACAGCACTATGAGAGCTGCTATGAGGAAAGTTACCTCCATCCCAGCTAGACCCAATACAATCTCCACCCCTTATTCCATAGCATTTGTGTCATGCTCAGGTCCCACATAACTTAATACATATATATATATATATATATATATCCTCTAAACTTTCCACTGTATTGAATTCTTATTACTGAAATCCCTTCTTACCAACACTTACAGTTTAAACTACATACCTAAACCATCTTTATAGCCTATATACAGATTTATACATTCTCATTAACTGCTATCCCTTGTCCTTTAACAGAGAGATATTGTTCTTCCATTCCATGAACTTCGTCCACTCCTCTAGAAGTTCATAAGAGTCTATGACTTGGGCCCCATCTGTCAAGATGGGTACTCAGGACAGGAGAAGCAGCATGTTGAGTTGTTGGGCACCAGCACCGACTTGGTTTGGGTCATCGTACTCATCTGGTTCCTTGCGAATCTCTTTGTCGGTTCAGGCCACTCCTGCTACATTACTTCCTACAACATACAATTCACATCACAGATTGTATTCCCCCAAGGTTAAATCTCCTTGAGGCACACACCGGGTCTTTCCATCCTTCCGCATTACCCACCAAGTACACCCAGGTCCTTGAGCGAAAACAATCCCATGAATGTGTTTGCCTTTTTCCCAGGGGAGGAGCAATCCACACTGCCTTCCCCAAACACTTCCCTATGTGCACTATGGGGACCTTATCTCCCCCCACAGTATGTAGGGGTTTTATTTGGGCAGGACCAGGATGGTTAGCAAATCCTCTGGTGTTGACCAGCTGAGTGGCTGCTGCAAATTTTGTATCCCAATGCTTCCATGCCTCATTGCCCAATGCTCTCAACAGTCTTTAACAGCCCATTATATCTCTCAGTCTTTCCAGAGGCTTGTGGGTAATTAGGGGATGTGATAGACCCACTCAATGCCGTATTTCTTTGCCCAGGAGTTTATGTGGTTATTTCAGAAATTAGTCCCATTCTCTTTTTCAATTCTTTCTGGAGCACCATGCTGCCACAAAATTTTTCTTTCAAGGCCTAAGATGGTGTTTCAGGAAGTGGCATGGTTTACAGGGTATGTTTCTAGCTGCTCGGTAGTTGCTTCCACCATGGTGAGTATGTAGCACTTGCCTTGATGTGTTCATGGCACTGGTCCAATATAGTCAATTTGCCAGGCCTCGCCATATCAAAAACCCAGCCACCGCCCTCTGTTCCGGGGAGATTTTACTCATGTGGCTCACTTGATTGCAGCACATTTCACATTCACGAGTAATCTGTGGGATGGCCTCCATGGGCAGGTCCACCCCTTGATCACGAGCCCATTGGTATGTTGCATCCCTCCCTAGATGTCCCGATGTTTTGTGGGCCCATTGAGCTACAAATAGCTCACCCTTACACTCCCAGTCCAGGTCCATCTGAGCTACTTCAATTTTGGCAGCCTTGTCTACCCATTCATTGTGTCTATGTTCTTCAGTGGCATGGCTTTTGGTCATATGAGCACCTACATGATGTACTTTTAGAGCCATGTTTTCTAACCAGGCAGCGATGTCCTCCCACAATGCAGCAGCCCAGATGGGTTTACCCCTGTGCTGCCAATTGGTCTTTTTCCACTGTTGTAGCCACCCCCACAGGGCATTAGCCACCATCCAGGAGTCAGTGTAGAGTACTGACCTCTTTTCTTGTTCAGCAATCTCTAGGGCTAGTTGGATGGCTTTCACTTCCACAAATTGACTTGACTCCCCTTCTCCTTCAGTGGCCTCACGACTTGTCGTGTGGGACTCTACACAGCAGCTTTCCACTTCCAATGGTTTCCTACCACATGACAGGATCCATCAGTAAACAAAGCATAACACCTTTCATCTTCTGATAACTCATTACATGGTGGTGTCCCTTGTGCACGAGCCACCTCCTCAGGCAATGCTCCAAAATCTCTGCCTTCTGGCCAGTCCATGATCTCTTCCAGGATTCCTGGGTGGGTGGGTTTCCCCAGCTGATCTTGTTGCATGATCAATGCTACCCATTACTCAATATAGTGCTGGTTGCGTGATGTGTAGAGGAGTTGTTTCCTTTGAACACCCAGTGTAGCATGGTCAATCACAGTGCCAAAAGCAGATGTGCTTCTGTACCAACAACTTCTGAAGCAGCTCAACCCCCCTCATATGCTGCTAGTATCTCTTTTTCAGTTGGGATGTAGTGGCCTTCTGATCCTTGATACCCCCAGCTCCAAAAACCTAATGGTCCACCTCAAATTTCTCCTGATGTTTTCTTCCAGAGGCTCCAGGAAATACCATGCTCCCCAGCTGCAGTTTAGAGTACATTTTGCACAGCTGGTCCTGTCCGGACAGGCTCAAGGGCTACCACACAAGTTATCTCCTGTTTGATCTGCTCAAAGGCTTGTTGATGCTCAACATAGTTCTTCTCAAAATAGTTCTTCTTTCAGGTTACTCATTAGAGAGGGCTCACAAGCTGGCTATAACCTGGAACGCGCTTTCTCCATAATCCCACAAGGCCTAGGAAAGCTTGTGTTTCCTTCTTGTTAGTTGGTGGAGACATTGTTAGGGTCTGCAGCGGGTCTGCAGACAAGTTAGTTGACTTCAAAGACTTAGCCGTGTACCTTTAAGACAGTCACAAATTGTCAGGTATGTAAACAGGATGTGAAGAACCGGAACTTAGAACCGCAGCATACAGGCACCTACAGCAACAGCAAATAGCAAGCAAGAAGAAGGACACAAAAACCTATCAGGGTCTGACACCTGCACTGTCTAAGATATATAAATAGTTTGTATAAACAATAAAGGCCATTTTATCCGAACCCAGCCACGCAAACATAGTGTTTCTTTTCAGTCCACCTCGACTTGCGTCACCACACTTGGTGACCCCAACGTGCCGATGTGATCCCAGTAAAGGGTATCAAAAAGAGACCCTGACACTGTGCCGATGTGACCCCGGTAAGGGGTGTCAGGAGCTGATCCTGAGACTGTGACCAGCAGGTTGCTGGGGAGGCGGAGCCTGGTGAAGCGGAATAGCACAGAGAGCAGCTGCAAGATCCCAGGAGAATGTGACACCGGTAAGGTGAGCCACCAGGGACAACACGGGGAGTAAGTTATCTAAAGAAGATACCATGGTGCTATCAATGTGGAAATTAGTGTTAGAGAAGCGTGGAATTACTTTAGATGGGCTCCAGTTAAAAGATATGTTATTGTGGACCAAAACACATGGAGTGGAAATGTCCCCCGCGACTGCTCTTAGTGTGGAGACCTGGGACAATTTATGATCAACACTGTCAGAAGCTCTGGAAAAAGGAGACAAAGAGGCGTCAGGGTTTTTGCTTACCTGGGGACTGCTTAGACATGTTGTAGGGGGGCTTCAAGAATCCGCAAGATGCAAATGGGGGCTTGCAAAATCAGCAAAATGCGAATGGGGGCTTGAAAAATCAGCAAACTGCGACTGGGGGCTTGCCAAATCAGCAAAATGCGAGTGGAGACTTGCAGAGTCCGCAAGACGCGAGTGGGACGTTAAAAAGTCAGCAACATGTGAGTGGGGGCTTGCAAAGTCCGCAAGACGTGAGTGGGACCTTAAAAAGTCAGCAACATGTGAATGGGGGCTTGCAAAGTCCGCAAGATGTAAGTGGGGGCTTAAAAAGTCAGCAAAATGAGAATAAGGGTACATCGTTCAAACCTCCCCTGTATCCCCTCCGGAATACAGACAAGAGGATGAGGGGGTGGGGGAGGGGGAGAGTCTGTGTCCCTTACCAGGCGCCACTCCCCAATGCTCCGAATCCCCTAAATCTCTCCAACTGCATCGACTTATACTTGATACCGATTCCAAGGACGAGGATGACAAGCAAAAACCTCGGTGGACCAATCCCAGCCCCCCTGACCCACCCCCCCAGCATTTGTGCCAGCCCACACGCCTTCCCCCCTCTTGGCTCCGCCCTCCCCCCCCCCCCCCCCCCCGCCCACCCCCTCGGCTCCAGCCCTGCCTGCGCAGGATGGAAATGCCGAAAACCCGGATTCGGGTCCAGCTACGACAACATTATCAGTCACAGGCAATGAAAAAGGTGGAGGTGGTAAAAATCTGGTTTCCAGTGGTACAGTAATGACGCGCGACCCTCGGCGATTTTGGCAGGCTGTAAGAGATGGGGCATTAAAAGACAGGAACTGGGATTTAGTAGAACAGATAGGCGGGCCACTCCTTGATCTTCCTACTCCTTGCACCGATGCACCGAATGCATATCCTATTGTATTGGGAGATGGGGCTGCTGGTAATCCTAACGTTCATACACTGTTTCCTTGGAAAGTAGTACGGGATTTGCAAAGACTGTTTCTCAGTACGGGGTGAATTCGCCGCCTACAATGCAATTGCTGCGTTTGCTAACCATGGATGCTTTGACTCCTTTTGATATTTTTCGGCTGGCACAGATTATGTTCCGACCTGTGCAACTAGCCGTTTTCCACGCCACGTGGTGGACAGCTGCAGAACAGCAGGGACTGCATAATTTGAACCTTCCACAAGATGATCCCCGGTTTGCTCATGGGCCTGATCTGTTGATGGGTCTTGGGCAGTATTGCCAATCCTCGAGCTCAAGCTCAGTGGCCCACCGTAGTATTAGATCAAGTAAAAAAAGTAGGCATGCAAGCCATATTGAAAACTGCACAATTAGCAGAGCCAAAACAGCGTTATACAGCAATTAAGCAAGGTCCAAAAGAACCATTTTTGCCATTAGTGGAAAACTTGCAACATGCTATTGCTTCTCAAGTGTTTGACCCTCATCTGCATGACATGCTAGTAAGGCAAGTAGCCAAAGATAATGCTAATACTGATTGTCAAAAAATAATAGAAGGATTACCAGGTGAACCCAGTTAGAAGCAATGATATTAGCCTGTGCCAAGGTGGTCACCGTGGAACACAAACTAACAGTACTGGCTGCTATGCAAATGAAATGTTATTCTTGTGGTAAATTAGGACATCATAAACAGGACTGCCCCTCCAAAAAACAACAAGCGCCGTGACCTAAACTGTCCTCGGCGATGATTCCTTGTTTCCGCTGTGGAAGGAAAGGGCATTTTGCAAAACAGTGTCATTCTTGTTACGATAAAGAAGGATTTATTCTACCATGCCAGGGAAACGCTCACAAGAGTGCGAGGAGGTGCGCGATGACACAAGTACCTCAGGTTGTTATACCAACCGGCCAGCCTTATGTGACCAATTATCAGGGAGGACCCAGGGATCAGCAGGGATGTATACACCAGTGAATCAGTAACCCTAACCAACCATGGAGTGTTTCAGGTCCCTTTGAATGCTCAGGGGCCAATAGGTAAGGGCCTTAGTGCCTTACTAATAGGTTGATCTAGTACTACTTTACAAAATATCCAAGTACATGTCGGTGTTATTGATGCAGACTTTACAGGTCAAATATGTGCCTTAGTTTCTACACCTGTGCCTCCTGTTACAATTCCAAAAAATACACGCCTTGCTCAACTTGTGCCTTTTGTGAGTTTTGTTCCCAGAACAGAGCCTAGGTGGCGGGGTGATGAAGGATTCGGCTCCACAGGAATACCTCACGTGTGTTGGACACAAGAACTATCTTCACAATGACTCAACCTGACCTGCACCTTGGATTTATCGGGAGGCACTCCTGCAGAAGTGAGATTGAGCGGTCTTCTGGATACTGGAGCAGACGTAACTGTCATATCGGGCACAGACTGGCCACCTCAATGGCCTCTGGTAAATAATGCAGCAGGAGTTGTAGGTCTGGGGGGCGTGACTAATAGCTACTTGTCTGTAAAACCTATACAGATCAAAACGCAAGAAGGACAGACTGCCACCGTCTGCCCATACGTTGCCACCGCACCGTTTACTTTGTGGGGTCGAGATTGTTCAGGACAATGGGGAGTTCGTATCACCACGGATTTTTAACTGGGGCCACTGTACTGCAGGGAGTGAAACAGCCTACCTTTGGTCTCACTTGGTTAACTGACAAGCCAGTATGGGTAGATCAGTGGCCCCTGCCCCAAGAAAAGCTGTATGCCCTGCATGAATTAGTTACAGAACAGTTAGACGCAGGCCACATTGAAGAATCACATAGCCCATGGAACACTTCTGTATTTGTGATAAAAAAGAAGTCTGGTAAATGGCGATTATTGCATGACCTGCATAAAGTCAACGCAGTGATGGCCCCTATGGGGGCCTTACAGCCAGGATTGCCATCTGCCACCATGATACCAATGGACTGGGACATTTTAGTTATTGATCTGAAAGATTGTTTTTTTACCATTCCTTTAGATCCAAAAGATAAAGAAAAGTTTGTTTTTACAGTACCATCTAGAAATAACTCTAAGCCCACAAAACGGTACCACTGGACCGTGCTGCCTCAGGGCATGAGAAACTCTCCGACCATTTGTCAATGGTTTGTGGCCCAAGCCCCGAGCTCTGTGAGAGACAAATACAAGGATGTTTACTTTTATCATTACATGGATGACATTCTGCTGGCAGCACCATCAACAGAACTGCTGGACGTAGTTGGAAAAGCTGCCAGACATAGCTTAGCAGAGTTTGGATTGGTTGTAGCTCCTGAAAAAGTTCAGAGACAAGAGCCTTGGAAATATCTGGGCATGAATGTGCTGAAAAGAACTGTGTCTCCACAACCTATCAAATTGAAACTGGACATAAAGACTTTGAATGATGTCCAAAAACTTTCAGGAATGCTAAATTGGTTACGGCCTTATTTAGGCCTTACTGATGAACAAATGCAACCTCTTTTGCAACTTTTAAAAGGAGACACAGACCTTTTAGCCCCAAGGTTTTTAACGCCTGCAGCCTTAGCACTTGTGAAAGAAGTTGAACAGTTGATCTCTTCACGACATGTGTGGCGTGTAGATATCACGCTTCCTTTAAGTGGTTTTATTTTAATGTGTGGATAACTGCCTAGCTAAAAAGGGTCACATAGACATAGTCCAGCTGGCTGGACAAAAATGCACATCGCTCTCAGCTTATCTGAAGTAAAGCAAAAATACACTGTCCTTGGCTGTTCTTGTTACACAGTAACAGGAAGATCGCGGTGGGAAAAGAATGTTGCAGGTGGGAACAGATAACTACAGAAGAGAAACTAGGGGCGGGCTTGGTATTTAGGCAACTAACCAATAATGAGCTTAACTTTTGTAATATGTATGAGCTAATTATAACAAGGCATAAAAGGTGACTGTAAGGCACAATAAACGAAGTCTGCTGATCACTCATATTGAGTGACTGTGTCTTCCCTCCGTCGCGACATTAATGGACCAATCTTCCCCTTAGGCTATGTTGGCCCATTGGAACCAGGCTTGGGAAGATCAGCTGCTTGTACTTGAATATTTGTTTTTGCCTTTGCAGCCTAAGAAAACTGCTGTTGAAAGGTATGAATTTGTTGCCGATTTGATCATAAAAATCCGAAAAAGATATTTAGAGTTGACTGGAGCTGATCCAGCAACTGTAATTATGCCTGTACAACAATACTATGTTGAATGGGCGCTGTTAAATTCTGCTGCCCTTCAAGTGGCTCTTGCCTGTTTTCAAGGGCAAATTCAGTACTATCACCCACCTCATCCACTTCTGAAAATGACTGTAAATCTAACTTTGCAGCCACGGCAACTAAGTCAAAGACAACCAGTTGAAGGTGACACAGTATTTACAGATGGATCTGGAAAAATGGGAAAAGCCGCAGTTGCTTGGAAAAAAAATGGGCAATGGCATTCCCAAATTGTATATCAGGAAGGATCCCCGCAAGTTGTAGAATTACGGGCTGCGGCTTTGGCATTTCAGTATTTTCCAGGCCCTCTTAATCTTGTTACTGATACGGCATATGTAGCAGCCCTCCTTCCCAAACTAGATATAGTTGTCCTTGGCCATGTCAACAACCCCAAGCTTTTTGCAATTTTGACTTTAGTTTGGGAAGAGATTCGGAAACGCCATTCTCCATATTATGTTATGCATGTTAATAGCCATACTTCCCTACCTGGTTTTATAATTGAAGGCAATGCTAGAGTTGATGCTCTAGTTTCTGTGGCTCTGTCAGTGCCTGTTCCTGATGTCCACCAGCAAGCTGTGTTAGCCCACCAATTCTATCATCAGAATTGGTGATCCTTGTATCACCAGTTTGGCCAAAAGGGTGTCTCTCAGGCTGCTGCACGCAGTATTGTTGCAGCCTGTCCAGACTGTCAAAATGTTACTTCTGTGCCAAATTATGGAGTTAATCCTAGAGGCCTTCAAGCTTTACAACTTTGGCAAACAGATGTAACTCATTGCAATGAGTTTGGCAGACAAAAATATGTCCATGTTACAATAAACATTTATTCTAATGCAATGATTGATACTGCCCACACAGGTGAGACCAGTCGTGACGTCATTCGGCACTGGCAACGTGCTTTTTCTGTGCTCGGTGTCCCCCTTGAAATCAAAACAGACCATGGACCTGCCTATAGTTCCAGGCCTGTCAGTCAGTTCCTTTCCCATTGCGGGATCTCCCACAAATTTGGAATTCCCCATTCCCCTACGGGCCAAGCCATTGTTGAACGCATGAATGGTACTCTTAAATGCCAGCTTGAAAAACAAAAAGGGGGAATGAAGGGAATGACCCCAGAGGCACAATTAGAGAAAGCATGTTATGCTTTGAACTTTCTGAAAATCTCTGCCAACCATGCGGTGCCTCCGATTGTGCGACATTTTGTGTCAATTGGTGACAAGCAGCAAAAGCATGAAGGTGTCTTAGTACGCAAGAAAGACCCTCGTACCGGGCATTGGTCGGGACCGCATGAATTAACTTGGGGGAGAGGTTATGCTTGTGTTTCTACAGATGAAGGTCCACAATGGATACCTGCTCGCTGTGTGCGGCCTGAGCTTAGCGTGCCGGATCGTGGGAGAGCTGATGCTGCCAGTCAACCCAACAATTAATATGTGGCCTCCTTACTGAACCAGTCCTTACTTGGTGTGCCCTTCCTTGAAACTGATTTGCAGACATTGTTGCAAAAAAGTGAATGTATGCGGGGAATGAAGAATCTTACTGAAAGTCTTGATACTTTCGATAATTGATTATCTCTGTATAATGTTAACCCAAAAGAAGTCAATATTGTTTGCCCTTTGAATGTCGAGAGTTGTCTTTATGTAGACGCTAATGTAGTGAAAGGCTATGATGGGACCATGACACCTGCATAAATCAACATGTGGTAATGATGTAGTTGATTTATGGAACTGATGGGAACATATTGCAGTGGTTCTTCTCTTGTTCAAAGCAACAGCAGGGAAAGCATTAAAAAGTTACATAACCTTGTTTGTTAGGTGTCGCGACGGAGGGAAGACACAGTCACTCAATATGAGTGATCAGCAGACTTCGTTTATTGTGCCTTACAGTCACCTTTTATGCCTTGTTAGAATTAGCTCATACATATTACAAAAGTTAAGCTCATTATTGGTTAGTTGCCTAAATACCAAGCCCGCCCCTAGTTTCTCTTCTGTAGTTATCTGTTCCCACCTGCAACATTCTTTTCCCACCGCGATCTTCCTGTTACTGTGTAACAAGAACAGCCAAGGACAGTGTATTTTTGCTTTACTTCAGATAAGCTGAGAGCGATGTGCATTTTTGTCCAGCCAGCTGGACTATGTCTATGTGAACTTTTTCAGCTAGCCAGTTATCCACAATTCCCCCGTTTTTATTTTGGGCGACATAGGCTTGGTTGACCATTTTCAATAACAGCGTTTTAACACAGGAAAATACACAGCTAAGCACTACTAAAACTATTACAATAATGATCAAATATAATAATCCCATTTGCTATGAGATTGTATCTTTGCTGTCAAAAGTTTGAGTTTTTCACGCGTGGTCCCCTGTATGTGGGATCGGAACAGATGTCGAATAGGTTCCAGAACAGGGCCTATCGCAAGGTGCAGGCGAAGCAGCGTTCTCGCGTCGAGCTCCTCCAGCGTGCTCTACAGCAGGTTTTACCCAACGGCTGGGAACCCAAATAGTGCCTGAATCGGTAGAAATACAGACATACCACGCCCCACATAAATCACCTCCACAGGACCTACCCATTGTCCTGTTTTTGCATCCTTATACAGTACTTTCATGTGTTGTGGCCTGGGGGGTTCTGAGCCAGCGTGATGCCTTATTATAGGCGGCTCATTACTGTCCCCAAATACACACAAACGATTAAGCACAAAAAGAGCCTTCTCTACCCTTTCTCTTACATCCTGAATCTCTTTGAACTTTTCTATATAACGTTTTAGCGTCCCGTTAGCCAGCTCTACGATTGTTTGTCCAGTTGGAGAATGAGGGATTGCAGTAACATGTTTAATATTCTACATTTGCATAAAGCGTTTAAGTAATCCGCTACCATATGCAGGACCGTTATCAGTTTTAATAGTAATAGGCACCCCTAAAACAGCAAAGGAACTAGTTAAATGCCGGTGCATGTCCCGGACCTTTTCCCCGGGCTGTGGTGTGGCCCATAACATATGGCTATAGGTGTCTATAGTAACATGCACATATTTCAATCGACTGAATGCAGGAACATGAGTAACATCCATCTGCCAAACATCATTAGACCTTAGTCCTCGCGGGTTGACCCTGCAACCAAGCCCTAAGCCTGAGTTATGGTGACTACATATAGGGCAAGCCTTCACAATGGCCCGAGCCTCCTCCACAGAGAGTTTGTAGGCTCGTGCCAGCCCCTTCGCGTTTTGATGGAAGATCGAATGGGCTTCTCGGGCTCGTTGACAGACGCAAATGACCTTGTTGATACTGCTCTTTAACCAGTTCATGCGCCTGTTCTAGACTTTCCCTTTTTAACGGCCACTGCTCTATCCACACTGGTTCCTCTGTCTTCCATCGGAGTGGGATCGGGAAAGTCCAAGCAATGGCCGCTCCTAGAAAGGGAGGTCTGAAGTGAGGACCATCCCCATTTGGGCCAATATATCACGGCCTACCAAAGCATGCACCCCCTCAGGCAGTGGAATGATCGAGACACAACAATTTATAACTTTGTCAGCTATAGTCCATCGTAGAAGGGGTGATTTGCGAGCAAGGGTCAATCCTCCTACTCCTGCAACTGTGGCATTGGTCATACAGGTTGGCCAATGTGCCGGCCATTTGTGTGCACTGATTATAGAGACATCAGCGCCAGTATCCAACAGAGCAGTAATCGAGAGTGTCTGGTCTCCATACTGCACTGTGACCGATCGCCGTGGTCGTTGACGCAAGCCAATAGTCAATAAAGCCATTTGTCCCGTAGACCCAAAGTTACCTTGTCCTCGAGGTTGTTCTTGCAATGGTTGGAGGGTGCCTGCAAGATGCGGTAGTGGAATCAACTGGGCTATCTCGGTCCCTTTAGGTATAAAGAGTGGGGGAAAGAGCCATAATATGAATTTCTCTGTGAAAGTCCTTATCAATCAGTCCCACCAAAACATTGAGTCCCAACATGGTGGCTGATGAACGCCCTATGAGTAATGCTCCAACAGCTTGTCCGCTTATACAAATTGGTCCTTGTATGCCAGTAGCAAGTTTTGTAGGCTTGGAGTCCAATAGGGTACAATCTACTGTTGTTGCCAGGTCCAAGCCGAGGCTCCCGCTGGTTGTGGGTCAGAGAGGAAAGGATTTTGTGCTGCTGGGCAAGCAGCCACTTTTTGTGTTGGCGCGGGGCGGCTCTTCCCGCTGGGTCGCCCGTTTCCCAATCGACAACAAGCAGCTTCGTTGTGAGTGTCTGAGTGGCAGTTTCGACACCATATGGAGTTGACATTGCAGTCCCGTCTCATGTGTCCGGTGACACCGCAACGGAAGCACCGTAGATGAGATGGGCCGTGGGCATTTGATCGCCCAGCAAAGGCTTGCAAAGGAGCAAGGGCTGCCAAGACCTGACTTTGGGTAGCCTGTGCCTGCTCTTTTAAAGCACTCCCTAGTTCTTTTATTGCCTCGACTAACAAAGCCTGGGGCCCGACCGGCACTTGTGCCATTCTTTCCAAAGCTTCTTCTATGGTCCATGTCCCTGGTAGCATAGCTAGGACGTTACTTGTGGCTGGGTTACAATTCTGTATGGCACGCTGCTTTAAAATGGAGCCTTTGAGATAGTTTTGCACCCCAGCCGCCTGTATGGCGTTTGCTACCCGATCGATAAATAACCCAAATGGCTCCTCTCTTCCCTGCTTGATTCCCATATATGAAGGGATTCCCCCAGGTTCCTTTATACGGTCAAGCGCTAGTCTAGCTAGCCTCATCGCTTCCTTTGCCTTATCCGGTCCCATCAGTGCCTGAGCTTCGGTTCGAAAATAGGGTCCTAAACCCATCAGCTCCTGTAGAGTAACCCCATGCAGTGGGTCCCCTGGCTGTCTAACCACTGCTACCGATTCCTGACAAGCAGCCTGCCAATGAGCGTTAAACAGAAGCTGCTGATGTTGGCTCAAGATTAACTTCATTATACTGCATATGTCACTCGGGAGTAAGATATTAGTTCCCCAAATATAATCTAACATTTGCCTGGTGGGTTCCCCTTTCAAACCTGACTCACTCACTGTAGCCCGTAGCTGAGTTAATAATTTCCAATCTAAGTTAGTGATAGAAACTGTGATATTCCCCTGCGCATCTGGCTGTGAATACGTGACTGGGAAAGCCTCATGCACGATTCCTGCGGCAAAATCGCGTTCACCCTCAAGTATAGTGCTGTCTGCTATCTGCTTCCAGAACTTTTGCCTATTTTGGGCAACCTGAAGACATTCTACAAAAGGATTCGTACATTCCCTACTCTCTACCGGGTTTTTACGCTCTATTTCCTCGTTTATCTCATCATTCCCCGACAGAGGGGCTGAGGGATTCGAAGACGGCGGCGACGGGAAGGGCGACTGTTCCCACCTTCCCGCAGTCCCCTGTTGAACCGTCAGCGTACGCACCGAGGGAGGCAACGGGCAATCGGGAGGGGGGGGGGGGGGGGGGGGGGAAGCCGATTCCCCCTGCTGTGTGGCTATTGCAGTCCCGCTTGCAACTCCCAGTCGCTCAGAGGCAGCAGCAGCCACTCTCTGTTCAGCTCAATGTTGCGAAAGGGCATTAGTGACAGCTTGCCATGGTTTCATCAGTTTTTTGGTGGTTTTATTGTCGTCTATTACTTCGGCAAACAATGTGTCCCCATAAATACGCCACTCTACATGCTCGAAAACCGTATCCGGATTCCCAAAATGACCCCTCGCTACCCCATACGCTAATAACCCTGGTAATTCCTTTTTACAATCTATGCCCCAAATGCTCTGCTTTTCTAAAAAGCATTTGAGCAAATCATACGTCGCTTCTCTCTCCATACCATCGTCAGCGCTGTTGCAGCCTTTGTGAGACTTCGGCGACGCGTGGCCGGCGGGACCCTCTGTAGGTGCTCCCGGGTGCGGGGACTGTGCCCTTCCGCCTCCTGTGCTGCTTTCAGGACTGGTACCCGAATCTCCGTCGACTCGTGGCTCGCAGGTTCAGCCCTCTCTAGGGTCCCTGTTCGGGCGCCATTTGTCGCGACGGAGGGAAGACACAGTCACTCAATATGAGTGATCAGCAGACTTCATTTATTGTGCCTTACAGTCACCTTTTATGCCTTGTTAGAATTAGCTCATACATATTACAAAAGTTAAGCTCATTATTGGTTAGTTGCCTAAATACCAAGCCCGCCCCTAGTTTCTCTTCTGTAGTTATCTGTTCCCACCTGCAACATTCTTTTCCCACCGCGATCTTCCTGTTACTGTGTAACAAGAACAGCCAAGGACAGTGTATTTTTGCTTTACTTCAGATAAGCTGAGAGCGATGTGCATTTTTGTCCAGCCAGCTGGACTATGTCTATGTGAACTTTTTCAGCTAGCCAGTTATCCACAGTTAGGCAGTTAAGAATGTGAGTCAAATTTGCCACCATTATATACAAAACAGAGCAACTATTGGTTTTTTGTTGTTAGCTCAAGAACATGGCTGTGAGGATTTTGATGGTATGTGCTGCATAGATTTTAGGCGCCCCATTGCAGCAACATGTTACCAAAATCTGAGAAAATGTCAGCCTTTTTGGCATCAATTCACTCAATTGGCAGTATTGTTTGTTTGGTATTACCTTGGTTGCCGTCATGTTTGCAAGGGCCCTGCAGAACACGGCAAACCCGGTACTAGCTGTTCAAAAAACAAAAAGGGGGAATTGTTGGGGTCTGCAGACAAGTTAGTTGACTTCAAAGACTTAGCCGTGTACCTTTAAGACAGCCACAAATTGTCAGGTATGTAAACAGGATGTGAAGAACCGGAACTTAGAACCGCAGCATACGGGCACCTACAGCAACAGCAAATAGCAAGCAAGAAGAAGGACACAAAAACCTATCAGGGTCTAACACCTGCACTGTCTAAGATATATAAATAGTTTGTATAAATAATAAAGGCCATTTTATCCGAACCCAGCCACGCAGACATAGTGTTTCTTTTCAGTCTGCCTCGACTTGTGTCACCACAAGACATAGTTGCTATCTTGTTGACCACATACATAGGCACATGATGGCATGCATCCTGCCATTTTATTCCTACGAACTGAGTCTCCTGTGCAGGTCCCTTGACCTTGCTTTTCTTTATGGTTAAACCAGTTTTTTTCAGAAGAATCTGAATTACTCTTTTTCCTTTCTCAAATACTTCTTCTGCTTTGTTGCCCCACACAATGATGTCATCAATGTATTGGAGATGTTCAATATACCTGATTCCAGGTGTATTGGACACCCCTCCACATGAAAGCAAACTGTGGCCTGCACTCTGCTGCCAAAGGGATTGAGAAAAATGCATTGGCAATGTCAATTGTAGCATATCACTTGGCTGCCTTCAACTCCAGTTCATATTGGAGCTCTAACATGTCTGACACAGAAGCACTTGGTGGCATCACTTAATTCAGGCCACAATAGTCTATTGTTTACCTCCACCCCCCATCAGGCTTTTGCACTAGCCATATGGGACTATTAAAGGGTGAGTGAGTCTTGCTGATCACTCCTTGACTTTCCAGTTGATGAATTGGCTCACGGATGGGAGCCAGTGAGTCTTGGTTTGTGCAATATTGCTGCTGGTGCAGCATCCTGGTAGCAATTGGCACCTGCTGTTCTTCAACTTGCAGCAGCCCCACAATGAAGGGATCTTCTGAGAGGCCAAGCAGGGTAGACAGACAGCTGATTGATCTCTGTATTCACAGTGGCTACACCAAAAGCCCGTCAGTACCCCTTTGGGTCTTTGAAGTACCCTTTCCTGAAGTAGTCTCTGCCAAGGATACAGGGGGCCTCTGGGCCAGTCACAATGGAGTGCTGTGGGAGACCATATTATGAGCTGACTGTCTCAAAGCTTGTTTACATTCCTGCTGAGCTTGGTGCAAAGCTACCTGGCAGTTTACCCAAACTCAGCAGTTGTGAACCAGACAAGGAGCAAACAGCCACCCGAAACCAGACATCGGCCGGAGTCAAGGAATGGCCATATTGTTTTGGGGGAGGTGTCCAGACATGAACAACCACCTCAACCTGCCAAGGCATGCGCAGTCCATGGCAAACCACATGGCCATCGTGTGTGCCCCTTGGAACCAGAATACTGAGATGGGGAGCATGCCATTGTCTGGGAAATGGTCTCCACAAATACCCTATAAAAGACTGCAATCGAACAGTAAGGGGTGCAATCTGGAGACCCCCACCACCAACGGACAAGGAAACTACAGACCCATGGGATGCTGCTGGATCCATGGTGGTGTCACATGCTGGTCCAAGACCAGAGTGAGGTTCTGCTTGTATTCTCAGGAACAGAATTAAGACTCAAAATGGAGTCAAGAGCCAAGGAACTTTATTTGCCTGACAACAGGTTTGTAAATGCAAAGGAGAGAGCAAGAGATAAAGAGAGAAAGGAAGGAAAGAAAGAAGGAAAGAATGAAAGAGATCACAGCAATAGCTACCACCCCTGAGCTGCGGCATCCCAACAGTCCTATTTGTTTCCAAGTCCGGTGGGGGAACATTCCATCCAGTGTTGGTTGGTTCCCTTTTATAGCGTTGTCATGAGCTCTTCTGCTTAACCACACCTGGGGTGTGTGCCAAATACTGTCAGGTGGTCCTCAGAGGTCTCCAGGCTCCTCAATCCCCCCGACCCCGGGTCTGGGTGCATGCACAGGGGTTTAGTTAAGTTTCTCAGGATTAGCTTCCCCCATTGCTACGTGATGTCAGTCGGTGGGTTTCCTTGCTTTAACAATGCTGAGATAAACATTTGCTGTGGCAATGGTGTTGGCTTCCTGCCTTAACAATGTTGACATAAAAATTTGCTGTGGTGATGGTGTGAGTTTCCTGCCATAGAAATATTGAGACAAACATCTGCTGTGGTGATGGTGGTTCTCACCAAAGCAGTCTCTTACAGGTGGTGACTATCTCTTGCAACTCTCCCAACTGCTTGCTAGGTTTCCTTCTTTTCTATCTTTCCTTCCCTTTCCTATCGCTATTTTATTATGAACACTTTGTCCCAATAAACTTCCTTGATTGGCGGCATTTGACCTCATTTGTGGTATTCCCTGCCAGATTTAATTCTGTCAGGGCTTTAGCTTTTCTAACCCGGTCCCTGGCTGCTCGGACAGTTTCTTTGTATTCCTCCAAGGCTACCTGTCCTTGCTTCCACCCTCTATAGGCTTCCTTTCTGTGTTTGAATTTGTCCAGGAGCTCCTTGTTAGTCCATGCGGGCCTCCTGGCATTTTTGCCTGACACATCACTCCTGAGCTTGGAGGAGGTGATCCTTGAATATCAACCAGCTTTCTTTGGTCTGTTGGAAGCACCATAGAGCAAGTCCTGACCCTATTGCTAGGAATACTGAATGTGGTTTTCACCTCCTGGACATGGTGGAGCTTTAAGCGACTAATTGTAACTACTCTAGCCTCCGTGGTGGAAACAACAGCTGCTCCAGCCCCCATGGCAGGCACTGCAGCTACTCTAGCCACTGCGGCAGGCACTGCAGCTATTTCAACCCCTGTGGTGGGCATTGCAGCTACCTTGGCCCCCAAAATGAGTGATGCAGAAGATCAACCTGTGTCAGTGTCAGTAGCCCCTGTAGATAAGAAAAGATGGAAATGGAAAGCAACACATTTGGTAAAGGAAGATGAAAAAGCAGGCCCATCGCAGGATCAGGATGAAGAAGGTAAACAAGAGGTAACCTCTCAATCCCTATCTCTGAATGAACTGCGGGATATGTGGAAAGATTATGCACGTCAATCAGGTTAAACCACGACACCATGGTACTCTACCAAGCAGATCTGTGAAGAGGTCAAAGTCTGCTCTCCTGAAGTCCAGGGTGGTGATCTTGCTACGTACCATCCTCATTGTTCTAAGGATCTTGAACTCCACCGTATCGTGGTCACTGCAGCCAAGACTGCCCTTGAGTTTCACATTCCCCACCAGCCCCTCCTTGTTGGTGAGAACAAGGTTCAGCATGGCACCTCTCCTCGTTGGTTCCTCTGCCACTTGGAGAAGGAATCTATCATCAATGCATTCCAGGAATCTCCTGGATTACTTATGCCCTGCTATGTTGTCCCTCCAACAGATATCAGGGTGGTTGAAGTCCCCCATGAGGACCAGGGCTTGTGAATGGGAGGCTGCTCCTATCTGTCTATAAAGGGCCTCATCCACTTGGTCTTCCTGGTCGGGTGGCCTGTATCAGGCCCCCACTATAATGTCACCTGTCCCTGCACTCCCTTTAATCCTGTCCCATAAACTCTCAGTTGGCTCCTCATCCATCCCCAGATGGAGCTCCATGCACTCCATCTGGTCATTGACATAGAGGGTGACACCCCCTCCTCTTCTCCCCTGCCTGTCCTTTCTAAAGAGCTTACATCCTTCTATTCCACCACATCTCTGTGATGCCGATAAGATCACAGCCCTGCAGGAACACACACATCTTTAACTCCTCATACCTATTCCCCATGTTACATGCGTTTGCATAGAGGCATTTAAGTTGGACCTTGATGAAGCTGACTTACTGGCTGGAGTGGCTGGAATTCCTTTGTGTTGCTCTTCAGATGCTCTCCTGCTGACCCATGATCCCTGTTCAGGCCCTGGGCATCTCTTGGTGGCACTGGTACCAAACTGGTAGGCATGGAATGGATTGAGGTTCCCCTCCCCTGGCAACTTTAGTTGAAGTGAAGTGTGCATAGGTGTGTGAATTCTCTCTTGAAATGACTTTGTTTGCTATTGATGGCACATTATGTAACTTTTGCTTGAAATCTGTGGAAATGTCAGTCAAAACCTGATTTTTCTTTTTGGGGTATGTGCGTATCTATTATGTCCTTGTATTAAATCCTGTGTTGACCATACTTTAAAGGAAGCCATATTTGGTTTGGGGTGTATGTGAATTTTAAAAATTGTGTAGCATGGATTTTTTTTTCTGGGCATCCTCATCATTATTAATATTTTTGTATTAGAAGCTCTTTTTCACCCCACTGGCTTGCTATAGTTTACCTATTGGATTAAACTAGGTTGCTCCCACAAGAAGTTACTTAAGACACTAGAGGTCAACATTATAGGAAAAGCGATGTCCAAAGAAGTGCTAGAAGTTTGCCTTTAGAAGGGTTTAGTGAGATTCCTGGGCTGTAGCATTTGTTTGTAAATGTAGCTCTGAAGCACTGCTTCAAGTTGTAACAAAGTTCAAGAGTTTTAAAAACAAAGTAGTAAAGCTAACAGACAAGATCATATTATATTTATTCACACAAGAAAAATTTGAACAATTACTGCTGAGTAAATTTAAATTGGCCTTAATTCTTAAAGAATGGATGCTTTAAAGCAGGGGTCCTCAAACTACGGCCCGCAGGCCAGATACGGCCCCCCCAGGGTCCTCAATCCGGTCCCCGGTATTTACAGAACCCCCCCGGCCCCCCCACCGGTGGTTGGGGGGGGAAACCAAGCAGCCACAGATGACTTCCTGCCCTCCTCCTCCTCCTCCGTGGTGCACGGCGGGTGAGAGGCGCGGGCATCTCCTCTGCCGGGCAAGCTCAGTCGGCAGCCTCTGCACTGCGAGGTCCAGCCAACTCGGGCGAATCGCCAGAGCCCCGGCGCGGCAAAGTCCCTTCAGTCCCTTCTGGCCACCCTGTCCGGACTGCGCGGCCGGGCTGAGGAGGGGGGCGGCGGCATCAGCGAGGGGGGTGGCTCCCCCGTCTCTCCCTCCCTCCCTCCAGCTCCCAGGCAGGACAAGCAAGCCAGCACCAGTGGGAAGCGTGCGCACCATCATGTAAAAAAAAAGAACAATTGACTCCGAGTGTGGGGTGTTCCAAGAAAAGTGGACTTCTGATTATTTTTTCACGGAGTACAAAGAGCGAGCTGTTTGTCTGATATGCCAGAATTCAGTGTCTGTGTCAAAGGAATACAATTTGCGTCGACACTATGAAACTCAACATAAAGGTAAATATGATTCTTTGGTCGGACAAGTGAGAAAAGATAAAATATTAAGACTGAAACATGGATTGACAACTCAGCAAAATACGTTTGTGAAGCAAAAGCAGCTCAATATATCATCACTCTGAGCAAGCTATCAAGTTACCAAGCTCGTAGCGCGCACTGGCAGAGCATTCACAGAGGGAGAATTTGTTAAAGAATGCCTTCTTTCTGTGGCCAAAGAGATGTGTCCAGAGAAGGCGGATTTATTTAGTACAGTGAGGCTTTCAGGACCTACAATTACACGAAGGACTGAAGAAATGGGGGAAAATTTGAATCGGCAGTTGCAAAACTCCTCAAAAAAACTTTGCTATTTCTCATTGGCACTCGACAAAAGCAATGATGTTCATGATTCTGCACAACTACTAATTTTCATTCGTGGGACAAATGATTCTTTCGAAGTCACAGAGGAGCTTGCTGCACTGAAAAGCATCAAAGGAACAACGACAGGAGAGGATATCCATGAGAAAGTTTGCCAAACTATGAACGATTTGGAGCTGGACTGGGGTAAACTATTCAGTGTGACAACTGATGGTGCTCCTAGCATGGTGGGGTCCGTGAAAGGAGTGGTTGCACGCATTAACAAAGAGATGGACAAACGCAGCCATTCACATCCAATAGCCATACACCGCATCATCCACCAACAAGCCCTGTGTTGTAAATCACTGAAGCTGGACTCTGTCATGAAAATTGTGCTTTCTTGTGTTAACTTCATTAGAGCTCGTGCACTAAACCACAGACAGTGTCAGGAATTTCTGTCTGAGCTAAATGTTGCCTACGAAGATATTCTGTACCACACAGAAGTCCGCTGGCTGAGTCGAGGGACAGTTTTGAAACGATTTTATGACTTCCACAGGTTTATGATTTTGTGCTTTCTAAAAACAAAGAAGTACCAGAGCTCAAAGATGCAGAATGGAAATGGCACCTTGCGTTTCTGACAGATGTAACAGAGCTACTCAACAATTTGAATGTCCAACTTCAAGGAAAGGGGAAGCTCATCTGTGATATGTATTCACATGTGAAAGCATTTCAAGTCAAATTAGACCTGCTCATTAACCAAGTAAAGGAGGAAAACTTCTGCCATCTCCCCACAACTCAAAACCTGTCTGTAGAAAAACCAGCAGTCGCATTCCCAAACAAAACATGTATGGATGTACTAGAAATGTTGCAAAAGGAGTTTCAAATTAGATTTAAAGAGCTTCATCTCCATGAACAGGACATACAGCTTTTTCCAGAACCCATTTTCTGTTGACAGTGAAACTGTTGATCCGATTTACCAAATGGAATTGGCCGAGCTACAGACTTGTGACTCGCTGAAAGATGCATTCAAATTAAGCAGCCTTACTAATTTCTATGCGTCTCTCCCCTCAGAGACATATCATAATCTCAGGAACCATGCACTCCAAATTGCAACCATCTTTGGCAGCACCTATGTCTGTGAGCAGACTTTTTCCCGAATGAAACATCTGAAATCTCCAATCAGATCCAGACTCACTGATGAACACTTGCATCACTTGCTACGACTGGCAGTGACAAATATGGAACTTAACATTGACCATCTCATTAGCCAAAAGCAGGCCCATAGTTCACATTGAAATATTATTGGTTTTTGTTGATTACAATTGTTCTTCATTTTAAATATTGCATTCTTTTTCCTGTTTTTTGTGCACTACTACAAATAAGATATGTGCAGTGTGCATAGGAATTTGTTCATTTTTTTCCAAACTATAGTCCAGCCCCCGACAGTGTCTGAGGGACAGTGAACCGGCCCCGTTTAAAAAGTTTGAGGACCCCTGAGCTAGACCCTTTCCCATGCCGCCACCCCCCCCCCTGCCCCCGCCTACCCCGATGCATTGACTGTATTTTCAGGGAGGGTGAAAGGGGTCTGAGGGACTGGTGGCAGGAATGCAAGTGGGAAGTGCTTAAATGAGCGGATTTGGGAGTTGCTATGGCATGTTCAGTATTTTGTCAGACAAATCAACCTCCAGAGTGGCAGCCTGTGCAATACAAGGCTGTTAAAGAGATAAGCAAAGCAGTGCAGGAAGGGAGGATTCATAATACATTTGCTATGTCCCTTCTTGAAGCGATGGAAGAGTCTTATACACTCGCCCAGCATGATTGGAAGGCATTGCTTTGTATGGTACTAACTCTGACGCAGTATATGATGTGGCTATCTGATTTTTGTGAGCTATGTGTAGTGGCCTTGATTGAAAAACTTTATCGGGGAATTGCTGTTAACTATGAGCAGTTGGCTGGAGAAAATAATTGTGCCGATTCTGTGACTCAGGCAAGGTATCCCAGGGACAACTATTTGCAAATGAATGAGATGGCTATTAAGGCAATCTGGATGCAGGAGTCTTGCCACAGTCTTACAGGGTCCTAGAGAGTCATATACTAATTTTATTCATCGGCTTCAGAATACTTTGCAACAACAAGTCAAACATGAGGAAGCTGAAGGGTTGCTTTTAAAACAACTAGCTATGATAATGTCAATGAAAATTGTAAACGGGCAACTTTCACAATCGCAACCCCAACATGTGGTAAATGATTATAACGCAGAACTCACAGCAGACTGCAACTCTCAGGCTGAGTTCTGGAATGCAGCATAACACATTTTTGCTTCTCTAATCTCTTCTGTAGAATAGTACGCGCTCTTAACTTGCTTAGTAAATTAGGCTGCTAGCTGACTAAAGAAATTAATACTACAAATACTATTTCTTGTTTTCTGGCTTATTAACAGATGTCGATTATGTCAGTCATATGTTGCTACAGAACCTAGTTACTACTGATTTTTTATTATTAACACATGGACATGGGTGTGTAGATTTTGAAAGGATGTGTTGTTTTAATTTGTCTGACCATTCACAAAGCATACATCAGCTGTTAGAAAAACTACACGAGGACATGAAACATATTAGAGAAAGTTCAGATCCCCTTTCTGACTGGCTTTCAAGCCTTGGGTTAGGGGGCTGGTTATAAACCATTATCAAAGGAGCATTGATGGTATTGGCAGTATTGTTGGTTTTAGTATTATGCGTTCCTTGTTTGTTTCAATGCTTACAACGAGTAATGAGTAACTTGATCGAACGCATGTTTAAAACAAACGGGATTTGCAGGAGAGGTCTGCAAACTAGGACCATGCATGGCAATCAGTTAGCTGAGGGGAATGTGCTCGAGCTTGTCTAGACAACAATTAACATGATGAGGCATGTTTGCAGAGCACAGAGGAGTGGGAGACGGATGGTGCCAAGGATGGCCAAGGAAAGCTAACACCTTGCTGTTAATTGATGAAAGTGTCCTTTGTAGTTAACCACCAATCAGGGATTGCCTAGTATGTAATTCTTAGCTTAAAGAACCAATCTGTTTAAAGCACGCAGCTTCTGAAAACATATATAAACTCGTGATTGTGTACAATAAATGGACATTTGCTTGCATCAAGCTGCGTCCCGTCTCTTCATTCGCTGCAAATTGGTGACCCCGACGTGATCCGGTGAAGGATCTGACGTGGAGGGACTCTCGAATCGCCTAACTGAGCGACATGCAGCGAATCCCACAGAACTTTGAATGATCTGCTGAAAGGAAGCAGGAGCCGGCCTTAAATCCCTCCGGAGTTGAGAGGTGAGCTGTGGGAAATCCATAACGGGGAATCAGGCTTCATCCCCAGAAAGAGACGTATATGGACTCATAAAGGGTCTTCTAGTCAGATCAGAGAGTCCGTGCCTCAGTCTCCTCAAATGGTGACCCCTATGGTGGTGTTCCGAAGCCTTGGAAGAATAAGGATGGAAAAAAGACAGCTCGTGGAAGAGGGCTGCGTTCCGGAGGAGACGGCTTGGCTGAACGATCGTCTTGCTGTCTGGACCAGGCGGACAACCTAAACCCCGAGGATAACACCTGTATTCATCGAGACAGGTGAGCAGCCAAGAAACTTTAGAGACTTTGAAAGAATGAAAGTGTGTACATACAGCAGTCAATTGTATGATGCTGCCGCGGAGGGGAACTCCGTGTCGGGAATGCATTTAACATCTTGGTGGCAAATTCTGACTACACTTTGCCAAGTGTGGACTAATTCTACTAACGGTGCTAAACCAGAGGAAGCTGTAAATTCCACCGACAGCGCGACTCTTCTCAACACACTGTCAGCGATGGCAATTCTGTCCACACCTCCTCTGCCCCCAAAGCTTCTGTCACTGATTGCAGCGACCCTCACAACCCAGGAGCAAGCACAGGAACAGGACAACTCGGACAATGATTTCATTGACACTGATAAACCTTTTGATCCAGGTCCTATAGATCTGGAAAAGGAGCTAGACCTTTTCCCCATCCCCTCGTCTCTCCTGATGCATTGATTGTATTTTTGGGGAGGGTGAAAGGGAGTCTGAGGGATTGGTGACAGGAATGCAAGTGGGAAACACTTAAGTGATGGGTTTTGGGAGTCGCTATGGCATGTTTAGTACTTTGTCAGACAAATCAACCTGCAGAGCGGCAGCCTGTGCAATACGAGGCTGTTAAAGAGATAAACAAAGCAGCGCGGGAAGGGAGGATTCATAATACATTTGCTATGTCCCTTCCTGAAGTGATGGCAGAGCCTTATACACTCACACTGCATGATTGGAAGTTATTGCTTTGTATGGTACTAACTGATACAGTATATGATGTGGTTATCTGATTTTTGTGAGCTATGTGTAGTGGCCTTGACTGAAAACCTTAATCGGGGAATTGCTGTTAACTATGAGCAGTTGGCTGGAGAAAATTAACTGTGCCGATTCTGTGACTCAGGCAAGGTATCCCAGGGACAACTGTTTGCAAATGAATGAGATGGCTATTAAGGCAGTCAGGATGCGGGAGTCTTGCCACAGTCTTGCAGGGTCCTAGAGAGTCACTAACTTTAATACTAACTTGATTGATTGGCTTCAGAATATTTTGCAACAAGTCAAACTTCAGGAAGCTCAGGGGTTGCTTTTAAAACAACTAGCTGTGATAATGTCAATGAAAATTGTAAACGGGTGTAAGAAACTATGGACTAGGCTAGGGTATTGTTTATTAAGATTTATGTTAAGCCCAATGTAAAGAGTAGGCAACAAAAGATAAGATAACCGCCAGGTGTCCAGGATGACGCTTGTGCATATGAATGAAGGGTCAACACCTCCACTACTTCATGAACACGAAAGTAAAAAAAAGTATAAAAAGGGACTGTTTGAACTGCTCAGTACGGCAGTTGGCGAAGCGCAGACTCCCCTGCCGTCCAGCGCTGTCTTTGCTCGTATTCTACTTGCTGTAATTAATAAAAATTTTAATTGGATTATGATCCATTGTGGTCTCAATTTATAACAATTCTGGTGCCGTGACTCGGATAAGGAACGGTGGGCTTTGGTCCTCCGGGGAGGCGCCCCGCGACATTTCGCGGCCCCGCAACCAACAGCTTACTCCAACCTTACCGACGAACCTAAATTCTAGAATAATGAGCAAAGGAGAAACCGGTAAAATCCCATAAAATTCTGTGCACGGGAGTCCGGACGAAGACGCAGGACGCGTAAGTATATTGCGAATTTGTTCGCGGGTTTGCCGTTCGGGCGGGATTGGGTTTCCTGGAATATAACAAGTGAGAGTTTCGATATACTGAACCAAGCGAGTGCGGACTCTTAAGTACTGCGTCTCCCATCTCCCGCGAGGGACTGGGCCAGGAACAAGGGGAGTGAGTGAGTGTATGTTTGTGGATATTCCAGAAGATGGGGGCGAAGGGCAGCAAGCCCTCGACTCCCATGGGAAGGGTACCCATTGTACCTAAGAATACCCCTCTGGCATATATCTTAGACAATTGGAGATATTTCCCTGGAACTCTAGGGAAAGATAAGCAGAAGATGATAGAATATTGTACTAAGATATGGGGAGGGAAGAAAATTTCTAAAAATGTCTTTTGGCCAGTCTATGGGTCAGAAGAAGATTGGGTAAGACAGCAATTAAACCTCTGGGTTAATAATAAAAAAACCCCTTAACCCGGAGGAGAGTCGATATGCGGAAGTGTGGCTAGAAAGACCGGGAGCTAGACTTTACCCACTGAATGAAATAAAAACTAAACAAAAGAAAAAGCAGGAAGAGTTAGACGAAACCCTTCTAACCCCCCCTCCTTACATTCCTCCTCCTGCTCCTGCAGAGGTCCCCAGAGCGCCCACTCCCCCACCAGAGTCGGAACAAGGGTCTCCCCCTCTTCCTAGATGCGTAACTAGAAGTCAAAAAGGGGCAGCTCAGATGTACCCCCTAAGGGAAATACCCATGGGGGGACCTCAACCTGTGATCGGATATATTTCCGTACCCCTAAACTCGGCTGACCTACGAGATTTTAAAAGAATCGAGATGGGAAACTTAATTGAGGACCCACTCGGAGTGGCAGAAAGATTAAATCAATTTTTTGGGACCAAACCTTTATACTTGGGATGAGATGTAATCTATCCTTGGTCAATTATTTACTACCGAGGAAAGAGATATGATTAGACGAGCAGGAATGAGACTGTGGGATGCTCAACATGCCCAGGGACCCCAAGCAGATATTAAATGGCCACTTCAAAAACCTAATTGGGATAATCAGGATCCGGTGCATAGAACTCATATGCAGGACCTGAGAACTATAGTAATTCAGGGAATTAGAGAAGCAGTACCCCGTGGCCAGCATATCAATAAAGCATTTAATGAAATACAAAAGAAAGATGAAATCCCTACTGAGTGGATGGAATGACTGAGGAAAGCCCTTCAGCTGTACTCTGGGGTAAATCCAGACGACCCTTTAGGGTAAGCGCTCCTCAAAACTCAGTTTGTGGCAAAATCATGGGAAGATATCAGAAAGAAGATTGAAAAGTTAGAAGACTGGCAGAATAGAGGTTTGGATGAATTATTGAGGGAAGCTCAGAAAGTCTACGTAAGGCGGGAAGAAGAGAGCAGCAAGCGACAAGTAAAAATGATGGTAGCAGCGGTCAGAGAGGATCGCAAAGGGCGAACTGGTGAACACAGATCTGCTGGAACGAAACAAGGGAACGTAGTAGTAAAGAAGGAACAGAGATGTTGTTTTTACTGTGGAAAGAAGGGACATATAAAGAAGAATTGCAGAGAAAGGATCAGGGATGAGGAAATATTGAAAACGGAATAGGAGAGTCAGGGGCTCTATATCTTAGGGGACCGGAGTCATCATGAGCCCTTGATAAAATTAAAAATAGGTCCCCATAAACAAGGGTTCACCCTTTTAGTAGACACTGGAGCTGAGAAATCGACTATTAGGCAAATACCTGAGGGATGTAAAGTTTCCCCTGAAAAAGTACAAGTAATTGGGGCAAAAGGAGAACCCTTTAAAGTAAGCAAAATCAAAAATGTGGTATTTGAAACTGAAAATAAATTTGGAATGGGTGAACTCTTGCTCGTCCCTGAAGCAGAATTTAATCTGTTAGGACGAGATTTAATTGTTGAATTGCAATTAGAAATTAAAGTGAAAAATCAAGAGCTAACAGTGTCTGCTTATCCTTTGACCGTGGATGATCAAAAACAAATTAACCCCAATGTCTGGTACTCTCCGGACACAATTAGTAGACTGGAAATCCCACCAATTAAAATCCAAATTTCCGAACCCCACATACCTGTGAGGGTAAGGCACCAAGATAACCCTGAATGACAGAGACTTTATTTGATTATTTTGCCGCATTACCTTTTGGTATAAAGTGTGTATTGTTGTTTATATTTGCTATAATTATTTCTTTTTTTTTAATCTATTATATATGGAAGCGTACAAAGTGTGTTGAAGGAAATTGCTAAACTTATGCAACCACACAATATTAAGTATAGAAGATATGCTGATGTAAACAATATATGCACTCTAGATATACGAATTAGATGTAATAATTTGAACTGCAATTGTTATCCATTTGCTTGTTTCAGGTGTAAGGTATGCCAGAATAAATGGTGGACACACTGTGAATGTGGATACCCTCCAATAGGAGTTTGCACACAGTGTTGGAAAGTCCAAAGAACTCTTACTGAGTGGAAATTAAAACAATTAGAGTCTAAACAAGAAATTATTCGAGAATCCCATGAGTGGTGGGAAATTTTTGCCAAAGGAATAAACCCTCAATATTATTGTTACCACTTCACCGAACCAGTCCCCTTTGTAGCTGAAATCTTGGCTATAAAATGCAGAAGGGAAGTACTAACCGTGTCTTGCTTTGCCCCATTAGTTAAAGCTGCAAAGTGGGAAGCCTATGTAAACAGGCAGAAAGCCCGAAGCAGCTGTTCTCCTGAAGAATTCCCTTGCTGCCGAGAAGATGGTACACCCCGTGGCTCGAAGCAACCGAGTCGACGGGCAAGGCAGAGGAGGAACAAACTGTGGAGAAAAGAACCAGAACAATGGGACACTAAAGCAACAATGGCCGAACTTCCCCAGGACTGGTAAAAATATACTTAAATTGGCAAAATTGACAGACACCCTTTTTCCTGGTATACCGTTAGTTTTGTTATTGATAATAACCCAAGCAAATGGAAACCCTCATGAACCTATGAACTGGACAATAACAAACATAAAATATCCAAGTAATCCAATCCAAGCACGAACTACACCGGGCACAGTTAGTTTCAATGTGAGTTTGCATGATCTAATTACTGAAGAAGATCGTAGAGATGAAGCGGATATATGTAAACCAATTTATATATGTCCAGCATCAAACCCTGGTAAAGGATACTGTAATTCTCCAGGTCATTATTACTGTGCATATTGGGGGTGCGAAACATGGGCCTCTGAGTGGTCCGCACCTGGAGACCAATATCTAGAAATAAAGTGGTCACCGGAAGGATGCGAGAGACCTAAATTACACAGAGACCGGTGGGGTCATTGCTTAAGTAAACCGATTCCTTGTGTGGGCATCAATATAACTATAAAAAATCCTGCTCAGGACTTTTGGCTGGCAGGGAAATATTGGGGAATTAGATATTGGGAAACAGGTGCAGACAGAGGAGGAATTTTTCAAATAATGAAGAGACCGATGCCCCACGATCCTTTACCAGTAGGACCAAACCTGGTCCTGAATCCACCCACTTTCTCTGAAGAAAAGGTTGCCCCCGTAATTGTCGTAACCCCTTCTCCAGACTCCCTTTCGAAAAAAACTAATGACACTGTGACTGAATTCTCCTTATCCAGGGATCTAGAGTTGTCAGAATCCAAAGACCCCTTATGGAATCTCATGCAAGCCTCTTATCGTGCCCTTAATGAAAGCAAACCAAATTTAACTAAGGAATGCTGGTTATGTTATAATGTTAGACCACCATATTTTGAGGCAATTGGAAAACCAGGTAGGATTCAATGGTCTAATGGTTCAAACCCACGAGAATGCCCATGGGATGACCAGAGGAACCATACGCAAGGAATTACTATTCAATTAGTAACAGGTCAAGGAAAATGTATAGGTACAGTGCCCGAAAAGTATCAGCCTTTGTGCAACCGAACAGTCACTAACACCAATATAGAGAAACACAAGAATCAAAATGACAAATGGGCTATCCCGACACCAGGAGCTAAATGGGTTTGTTCAGACATCGGAGTAACGCCTTGCCTATCCCTAAACGTGTTTAATCAATCTCAGTTTTGCGTACAGGTGATTATTGTTCCTCGTCTGATCTATCACACCTCTGAGGAGGTGTTACGCCACTTTGAAGGAGACTTGAATAGACAAAAACGAGAGCCAATTACAGTGGTAACCCTAGCTACACTGCTGATAGCGGGCGGAGTTGGAGCAGGTACAGGCATAGCCTCCCTAGTAAAAGATCAGGAATTACAAAGTTTGCAGATGGCTGTAGATGAGGATTTAGCAAAAATAGAACAATCTATCCAAAATTTAGCCACTTCAGTAAAGTCTCTATCAGAAGTAGTGCTGCAAAATAGAAGAGGATTAGATCTATTGTTCTTAAAGGAAGGAGGGTTATGTGTAGCTCTCAATGAAGAATGTTGTTCTTTTGCTGACCATACGGGAGTAGTCCAGGACACCATGTCTGAACTCCGGAAAAGGTTAGATCAACATAAGAAAGATCATGAGGCGGGCAGGTCATGGTATGAAAACTGGTTTAATATCTCACCTTGGCTAACCACTTTGTTGTCTGCTTTAGCAGGACCACTTATTATGTTGATTCTGGGACTTATATTTGGGCCTTGTATATTACGTTATATTTTACACTTTATTAGAGAACGGTTTGACATAGCTAAATTGCTTAATTTAACTACGAGGTCTAGGGCAAAATATAAGAGTGTATCTATTAATGAGGATGAAGATTGTTGCGAATGCGTTATGCCACGTGAAAACTATGCCTATTGCAATTGTGAGGTATTACCTTGTGACTGTTATGATAAATGTTGGGATTGTGGAAAAAGGTTTGTTCGCAGTGCCGAGAATGAAAGCAGCGTCTAATAAACAATAATAGGATAAAAAGAAAAAGGGGGGATTGTAAGAAACTATGGACTAGGCTAGGGTATTGTTTATTAAGATTTATGTTAAGCCCAATGTAAAGAGTAGGCAACAAAAGATAAGATAACCGCCAGGTGTCCAGGATGCCACTTGTGAAAGATAAGATAACCGCCAGGTGTCCAGGATGCCGCTTGTGCATATGAATGAAGGGTCAACACCTCCACTACTTCATGAACATGAAAGTAAAAAAAAGTATAAAAAGGGACTGTTTGAACTGCTCAGTACGGCAGTTGGCGGAGCGCAGACTCCCCTGCCGTCCAGCGCTGTCTTTGCTCGTATTCTACTTGCTGTAATTAATAAAAATTTTAATTGGATTATGATCCATTGTGGTCTCAATTTATAACAACGGGCAACTTTCACAATTGCAACCCCAACATGTGTCAAATGATTGTAACGCAGAACTCACAGCAGACTGTAATTCTCAGGCTGAGTTCTGGAATGCAGCACAACACATTTTTGCTTCTCTAATCTCTTCTGTAAGAATAGTACACGCTTTTAACTTGCTTAGTAAATTAGGCTGCTAGCTTGCTAAACAAAGTAATACTACAAATACTATTCTTTTTTCTGGCTTATTAACAGATGTTGATTCTGTCCATCATATGTTGCGACAGAACCGAGTTGCTATTGATTTTTATTATTAGCACAGGGACACAAGTGTGAAGACTTTGATAGGATGTGTTACGTGAATCTGAGTGACCACTGTGAATTAATTTAGAAAAGCATACAAAACTTAAAAGCCTTAAAACAAAGATCTGCAACAGAGCCAGGGGCGGGATGCCTTTGGTCTCTTCTCACGGCTGGGAAACTTTGGGCCATGACTCAAAAGTATTACAGGATTTATTATAATTATCTTTAACCACCTTATTGATGTTTGCCTTATGTCTCCCATACCTTTTTTTCCTGTATTCAGTGTTTAGTTGATTGTAACATAAATCAGGTCATGGTCACCCAGCTACACACAACCTTTCCCTCATCGCAATTAACAAGCAAAAAAGAGGAGGATAGAGAATGTCTGAAGAGAGATGTAGGAGAGGAAGCTGGAGAATATTTGACCTAACAAGAGATGAGAGAACAGCTGGGTATTGTGAAGGAGACTAGGAAAGATAAACATGGTTATCTAGTGTTTAATAGGTGTCTGCATGCTTGTAGAGATATATAGCTATGTAACTACATGAATGATTTCTGCCCTGAGCCTGGTGGAGCATACAGCTGCAGTTTGTGTCCGGGCTCAGAGATGTAAATAGGGGCTTCTCTGTTATGGTAAAGTGTTTCTCTTTGCATAAAAAAAGAGGGAATGAAGGGAATGACCCCAGAGGTATGTTCGGAGAAGGCATGCGATGTTTTGAACTTTTTCACTGAACCAGTTCTTGTTTGGTGTGCCCTTCCACCTATGCATAATGTTAATCCAAAAGAAGCTGATATTCCTTACACTTTGAATGTCGATAATTGTTTTTCTGTAGATGCTAATGTAGTAGGAGGCTATGATGGGATCGTATTGCAGTGGTTCTTCTCTTATCCAGAGTAACAGCAGGGAAAGCATTAAAGAGTTAAATCACCTTGTTTGGTAGGCAGTTAAGAATGTGAGTCAAAATTGCCACTGCTTTTTGTTGTTGCTTCAAGGACATGGCTGTGAGGATTTTGATGGTATGTGCTGCGTGGATTTTAGGCGCCCCATTGCAGCAACATGTTAACAAAATCTGAGAAAATGTCAGCCTTTTTGGCATTCATTCACTCAATTGGCAGTATTGTTTGTTTGCTATTGCCTTGGTTGCTGTCATGTTTGCAAGGGCCCTGCAGAACATGGCAAACCTGGTACTAGCTGTTCAAAAACAAAAAGGGGAAATTGTAAAATTGTACAGAACAGAGACAGTGGATTATTTTGACACTGATAATATGTCTTAGTTGCTTTTTTTATTTGTTCTATTACTTATACCTTGTTTTTACTCATTCGGTTTCAAAGGTTCTTTTTGTGCAACAGGAAGGGGGAGATGCAGGAGAGGTCTGCAAACTAGGACCATGCATGGCAATCAGTTAGGTGAGGGGAATGTACTCGAGCTTGTCTAGACAACAATTAACATGATGAGGCATGTTTGCAGAGCACAGGGGAGTGGGAGACGGATGGCGCCAAGGATGGTCAAGGAAAGATAACACCTTGCTGTTAATTGATGAAAGTGTCCTTTGTAGTTAACCACCAATCAGGGATTGCCTAGTATGTAATTCTTAGCTTAAAGAACCAATCTGTTTAAAGCACGCAGCTTCTGAAAACATATATAAACTCGTGATTGTGTACAATAAATGGACATTTGCTTGCATCAAGCTGCGTCCCGTCTCTTCATTCGCCACAGGGATTTGGATTGCTCAAAAACAAGAAGGGGGAGATGCAGGAGGAGGCCTGGAAAGCAGGACCACAAGTAACAATCAGTTAGCTGAAAGGAATGTGTTTGAGCTTGTGGGTCACAAGCCCTGGTGATAAGGGACATGAGAAATTACTGAAGGGTATAGAAACAGGGACTAAGTATCAAGTTGAGACTATACAAGGAATAAGGCGGTCAGTTAGTCAGCTTGCTCAAGGACATGGTACAAGAACTGCAGACATTGTTATCTCTATTGCTGAATTGCTAAATAGCTAGCATGAGATCTTCACGCGAGTTGCCACATAGTTATAGAATAAGCAAGTTTTTGGACCAATCAGAATAAGATGTAACATAAAACAATGTTTATAGTAGAGCTAAGAATGTGAATATATTTGATTTTAAAAGGAAATAGCATGCAAGTACATACACTAACTTAGGTAGTACTGAATAGAGTAAATCAGGAGAGAAACTGACATCCAGATCTTTAAATAAAAGGTAAAACCTTTACCTTTTGATCATTTAAATCATTAACATGAGGGATGAGTATTATATATGCATTCTATTTGTTACATCGATTTAGAAAAATAATTTAAGTATATTATACATGATTTTGTCATACTCAAAATCCTTAGCTTTGTTTCTTGTTATATTGCCATTATGAGACATCCTCTGCTGAGTCTCTTTTAGTATTTGGTGATGACTAAAACCATGATCTCTGCACTTTCTTGAGGAGGTCTCTCTTAACTGCATTGCTCTCCTTGATGTTGTTTGGGAAGTTTCTGCATATGGGGCAGCCTCCACTGAATGTGAACTTCTCTCCCCAGTTTGATTTTCACTAGAGGTGGCACTCCAGTAATCTGAAATTACTTCTTTCTCTCTCTGCTGATCACCCACAAACTGTGACAAAAAAGAAATATTACAAGCAACTGGTAAGCATGCAGTTAAAACAAAGGTTGTATATATAAGAAGAGCTCAAAGAACATTGTCTTATAAATTATATAATGTGCTGACAGACGATGGAGGGGTTGCTTAAGTGAATAACTGGAATTCTACATATACCAGAGACAGAGGTTGCCATAGGAGGGGTACTCCTAAAATTGTATGCCACACCATGTGCCACTGTCAGAATTAGCCAAGGGAAGTAGGATACTCAGAATCACAACTTAATAAATCTAGGCTGGCTGACAGTGAACAGAAGTTGTTACTATCTGAAAGTTGTTTAGATGGACATGTGAAATGACTTAACAGATCCATTTCAGTTTCCTATGGACACAAGCTCCTATCCTCAAAAATAGTGATGTTTAAGATGATGTCCTAAGCTATCTCATCTTATCCCGCTCTTGCACAAGTCTAGAAATGTGCACAAGATCAGGAACCATGTTTCACCTAAGGTTCAGTAACTCCCAGCCAAGAAGTTATTTCTAAAGACATACCAACCCTGAGCTACAGCCACCACAGATGAGATTCACTTACCTTCAGCCTTTTAAAAGCCAGGCATCTAGATGACAGTATGCATCCTGATTCCCCCTACCATTGGTGAAGAGGAAGAGCTACTTTCAGAGATGATGGAGATTTACCTTGTCCAAAACTTGTACAAAAAGGAACTTAATGATTGGTGTATACCAGAGGCTTATCTCTAACACTAAGGGAGAGAAATCCCATCCTAAGGATGTGTCATCACAAGGCATTTAATTGGAGTTACTTGAGTTTATTCTGTTTTAGTAGAGTGTGACGTGCTGCTGAGTATCACTCAAGTTGCTGAAACAGCCTGGTTACTCATTAGCATATTACAAACTTGAGAAATGCTGAAAGCTCTTGGGGCACACCTTCAGCACACATGCATATCAATTATTTCAAAGTGATGTGAGAGAAGTTGTTAGCAATTTCTTGAGGCACAATTAGAAATGGAGGATGCACTAATTTTTTTTTTTTAAGTGATATATTCAGGAGAGAGGTTACTGAAGAATTGCATTCCCAGAAGTGGTCCCCCCAGGTTAAGAGACGATGCGTGTTAAGGAGCCAGTGGGGAAGAAGTCTGGCCTGACTGAACAGAGAGCTTTGGCTGGAACTCAGAGGGGAAAAAAGGGTTTATGACCTTTAGAAGAATGGGCAGGCTACTCAGGACTACAAGGATGTCATGACGTTATGCAGGGAGAAAATTAGAAGAGCCAAAACCCAACTACAAATTAATCTGGCTACTGCTGTAAAAGAAAATAAAAAATGTTTGTATAAATACATTAGCAAGAAAAGGAGGGATGAGGACAATCACCATACTTTCCTGGATGTGAGGGGAAACAGTGACAAAGGATGGGGAAAAGGCTGAGGTACTTAATGCCTTCTTTGCCTCAGTCTTAAATAGTAAGACCAGTTGGTTTTGGGGTACCCAGCCCCCTGAACTGGAAGACTTGGACCAGGAGCAGAATGAAGCCCCCATAATCCAAGGAGAAATGGTTAGTGTCCTGCTACACCACCTAGAAATGCACAAATCTGTTGGGGTCTGCAGTGGGACTGCAGACAAGTTAGTTGACTTCAAAGACTTAGCCGTGTACCTTTGAGACAGCCACAAATTGTCAGGTATGTAAACAGGATGTGAAGAACCGGAACTTAGAATCGCAGCATACGGGCACCTACAGCAACAGCAAATAGCGAGCAAGAAGAAGGACACAAAAACCTATCAGGGTCTAACACGTCCACTGTCTAAGATACATAGTTTGTATAAACAATAAAGGCCATTTTATCCGAACCCAGCCACGCAGACATAGTGTTTCTTTTCAGTCCGCCTCGACTTGCGTCACCACACTTGGTGACCCCAACGTGCCGATGTGATCCCAGTAAAGGGTATCAAAAAGAGACCCTGACACTGTGCCGATGTGACCCCGGTAAGGGGTGTCAGGAGCGATCCTGAAACTGACCAGCGGGTTGCTGGGGAGGCGGAGCCTGGTGAAGCGGAATAGCACAGAGAGCAGCTGCAAGATCCCAGGAGAACGTGACACCGGTAAGGTGAGCCTCCAGGGAAAACATGGGGAGTAAGTTATCTAAAGAAGATACCATGGTGCTATCAATGTGGAAATTAGTATTAAAGAAGCGTGGAATTACTTTAGATGGGCTCCGGTTAAAAGATATGTTATTGTGGACCAAAACACATGGAGTGGAAATGTCCCCCGTGACTGGTCTTGGTGTGTGGACCCGGGAAAATTTATGATCAACACTGTCAGAAGCTCTGGAAAAAGGGGACAAAGAGGCATCGGGGTTTTTGCCTACCTGGGGACTGCTTAGACATGTTGTAGGGGGCTTCAAGAATCTGCAAGACGCAAATGGGGGCTTGCCAAATCAGTAAAATGCGAGTGGAGACTTGCAGAGTCCGCAAGACACGAGTGGGGACTTAAAAAGTCAGCAAAATGCGAATGAGGGTATATCGTTCAAACCTCCCCTGTATCCCCCTCCAGAATACAGACAAGAGGATGAGGGGGTGGGGGAGGGGGAGAGTCTGTGTCCCTTACTAGACGGCACTCCCCAGTGCCCCGAATCCCCTAAATCTCTCCAACTGCATCGACTTATACTTGATACCGATTCCAAGGACGGCAAGCAGAAGCCTCGGTGGATCGATCCCAGCCCCCCTGACTCCCCCCAACATTCGTGCCAGCCCACACGCCTTCCCCCCTCGGCACCGCCCATCCCGCCCGCCCCCTCGGCTCCGCCCCTGCCTGCGCAGGATGGAAATGCCGAAAACCCGGATTCGGGTCCAGCTACGACAACGTTATCAGTCACAGGCAATGAAAAAGGTGGAGGTGGTAAAAATCTGGTTTCCAGTGGTACAGTAAAGACGCGCGACCCTCGGCGTTTTTGGCAGGCTGTAAGAGATGGGGCATTAAGGGAGGGAAACTGGGGTTTAGTAGAACAGATAGGCGGACCGCTCCTTGATCTTCCTACTCCTTGCACCGATGCACCGAATGCATATCCTATTGTATTGGGAGATGTGGCTGCTGGTAATCCTCACGTTCACACACCATTTGCTTGGAAAGTAGTACAGGACTTTCAAAAAACTGTTTCGCAGTATGGGGTGACTGTTTTCTGTCACGCGGAAAAGCTGTCTATAATCAACTGTATTACAGTGGTTGAAAAGTATTTTGCTGTTAAAAAAAAAAGGAATTGTAGAATTGTATGGAACAGAGACAGTGGGTTGTTTTGACATTGATAATGTGCAGTTTTGGCCTTGCTTTGAATGATGTGCAGCTGAGATCCTGCAGTAAAGAGTTAAATAACTTTAAGGGAGTATGAGTAGAAACTAGGATGAGATGGAAGCGTGAACGAGTAGTTTTAACCTATCACCTTTTAAATAACAAAGTCTGCGTAGCGTGTGTATTTTTAGCTGGGGGTACATATTGGTGTGAGTCTTTTAATAAAGTGGCACTAACTTAAAAAACCAAAAAGGGGGGGGGGAATGGACGGAATGACCCCAGAGGCACGATTAGAGAAAGCATGAAGTTGTCTTAGTACGCGTGAAAGACCCTCGTACTGGGCATTGGTCGGGACCGCATGAATTGTTAGCTTGGGGGAGAGGTTATGCTTGTGTTTCCACAGATGAATGTCCACGATGGATACCTGCTCGCTGTGTGCGGCCTGAGCTTAGCGTGCCAGATCGTGGGAGCGCTGCTGCCGCCAGTCAAACCAACAACTAATGTGTGGCCTCCTTACTGAACCAGTCCTTGCTTGGTGTGCCCTTCCTTGAAACTGATTTGCAGACATTGTTGCAAAAAAGTGAATGTATGCGGGGAATGAAGAATCTTACTGAAAGTCTTGATATTTTCGATAATTGATTACCTCTGTATAATGTTAATCCACAAGAAGTCAATATTGTTTGCACTTTGAATGTCGATACCTTGTTTGTTAGGCAGTTAAGAATGTGAGTCAAATTTGCCACCATTATATACAAAACAGAGCAACTATTGGTTTTTGCTGTTGGCTCAAGGACATGGCTGTGAGGATTTTGATGGTATGTGCTGCATGGATTTTAGGCGCCCCATTGCAGCAACATGTTACCAAAATCTGAGAAAATGTCAGCCTTTTTGGCATTCATTCACTCAATTGGTAGTATTGTTTGTTTGCTATTGCCTTGGTTGCCGTCATGTTTGCAAGGGCCCTGCAGAACACGGCAAACCTGGTACTAGCTGTTCAAAACACAAAAAGGGGGAATTGTTGGGGTCTGCAGCGGGTCTGCAGACAAGTTAGTTGACTTCAAAGACTTAGCCGTGTACCTTTAAGACAGCCACAAATTGTCAGGTATGTAAACAGGATGTGAAGAACCGGAACTTAGAACCGCACCATACGGGCACCTACAGCAACAGCAAATAGCGAGCAAGAAAGACACAAAAACCTATCAGGGTCTAACACGTGCACTGTCTAAGATATATAAATAGTTTGTATAAACAATAAAGGCCATTTTATCCGAACTCAGCCACGCAGACATAGTGTTTCTTTTCAGTCCGCCTCGACTTGCGTCACCACACATGTCTATGGGGCCAGATGGGATACACCCAAGAGTACTGAGGGAGGTGGCAGAAGCGCTCACCAAGATATTCTCCATCATTTATCAGCAGTCCTGGCTAACCGAGGAGGTCCCAGTTGACTGGAGGTTAGCCAATATGACACCAATCTACAAGAAGGACTGGAAGGAGGATCCGGGAAACTACTGGCCTGCCGGCCTGATCTCAGTGCCGGGGAAGGTTATGGAGCAGATCATCCTGAGCGCCATCAAAGGCACGTGCAGTTCAACGAGGGGATCAGGTCCATCCAGCATGGGTTTATGAAAGGCATGTCCTCCTTGACAAACCTGATCTCCTATTACAAGGCGACCCACTTAGTGGATGAGGGAAAGGCTGTGGATGTTGTCTACCCAGACCTTAGTAAAGCCTTTGAGACTGTCTCCCACAGCATTCTCCTGGAGAAACTGGCTGCTCATGGCTTGGATGGGTGTACTGTTCGCTGAGTAAAAACTGGCTGGGTGGCCATGTCCAAAGGGTTGTAGTGAATGGAGTTAAATTCAATTGGCACCTAGTAACAAGTGGTGTTTCTCAGGGCTCAGTATTGGGGCCAGTTTTGTTTAATATTTTTATTGATGATCTGGATGAGGGGACTGAATGCACCTTCAGTAAGTTTGCAACAACACCAAGTTGGATGGGAGTGTTGATCTGCTTGATGGTAGGAAGGCTCTAGAGGACAGGCTGGATCAATGGGCCAAGGCCAGTTGTATAAGCTTCAACAAGAAGTGCTGGGTCCTGCACTTGGGTCACAACAACCCTGTGCAATGGTACAGGCTTTGGGTAGAGTGGCTGGAAAGCTGCCTGGCAGAAAAGGACCTGGGAGTGTTGGTTGACAGCTGACTGAGTATGAGCCAGCAGTGTGCCCAGGTGGCCAAGAAGGCCAATAGCATCCTGGCTTGTATCCAAAATAGTGTGTCCAGCAGGACTAGGGAAGTGATTGTCCCCCTGTATATTCGTGAGGCCGTACCTCACATACTGTATTCAGTTTTAGGTGCCTCACTACAAGAAAGACATTGAGGTGCTGGAGCATGTCCACAGAAGTGCAACAAAGCTGAATAAGGGTCTAGAGCACAAGTTTTATGAGAAGAGGCTGAGGGAACTGGGGTTGTTTAGTCTGAAGAAAAGGAGGCTGTGCAACAACTCTTGCTCTCTACACCTGAAAGGAGGTTGTAGCCAGGTGGGTGTTGGTCTCTTCTCCCAAGTACCAAGTGATTGGATGACAGGAAATGGACTCAAATTGTGCCAGGGGAGGTTTAGACTGGATATTAGGAAAAATTTCTTCACAGATAGGACTGTTAGGCATTGGAACAGGCTGCCCAGGGAAGTGGTTGAGTCACCATCCCTGGAGATATTTAAAAGATGTGTAGATGTGGCACTTAGGGACATACTTTAGTGGTGGAGGTGACAGTGTTATGTTTACAGTTGGATTCAATGATCTTAAGAGTCTTTTCCAACCTAAATGATTTTATGATTCTATGGCTGTTGCAGAATGGCTGCGTGATCACAGCCATGACTCCCTTAAAGATCTTTGTGAAACAAAGTTAGCGTAAGTTAGCTGAAGCAGGCCTTGCAGCTATGCTGAGGCATGCTGATAAGGAAGCTGAGAAAAACACACTGACCTTGTGCCTAATGTTGTAAATAACTTTGAGGAATTCGCGTAGACAAGAGAGAAAAAAAAATATGTAGCTAGCTAACCACAGAAACCGCAAGTAGGAGGACGTATGAAAATGTAACCCTTTAGAGCTTAACCAATCAGCAGATGACTAGTAGGCATAATTAACTGGAACTGTATATAAGACATAATCGCGCCGTAATAAATCGAAGCTTGCTTTATCACTCATATTGAGTTTGCCCGCTTGACTTCCCTTGCCATCAGCAAGTGGCGCCCGAACAGGGACCTGACGCCTTCATTATGTTCCCGTGAAGAGAGGACCCCCACTCCTCCTCCGGTGGACGGCGTGCTCGTTGAGGCCCCAGTTGCAGCGTCCGGGAAGCGGGGAACTGGCTCCGAAGATATCGTTCACCGTCTCCCCGCTTGGACCTTCGGCAATAAGGCGGGGTCTGCCAGCCGAGAAGGAGGCTACCTAGCAAAATCGCTGCTCCGGACCAGACAATAGGGAGGTCGCGGAAATCCAACCTCGCCGGACAAGAAGGGGGGCGAGACTATAGAGTGCGCGTATCATGGAAAGAGAGGTAGCCTTTGAATTATTAAGAAGCTTTTTAGAAAAGCGGGGAGTAGGCCCTTTAAAAGATCTGGCTGGGTTAATTACTATGGGAAAAGCGAAAGGGTTTTTTACAGACCCCGAAAAAATGTTTGAAGTAGAGGAGTGGCGTGCGTTTGGAGACTGCTTGTGGGACTTAGTTATAGATGACGATAAGGCAGAAAAAAAAAAAAAAGAAAAGCGCCTTGCTGCGGCAGCAACAAGCCGACTTGCAAGCGCAGATCCTAATGCAGGAAAGATTATGCCATGTGAAAATTACATTCCAATACCCCCTTTATCACAAACAGTGCCCTCTGCACCACCTATAGAGCCCACTGCACCACCTCCAGACCCTTCAGGTCCTCCGCCCCCCCCCTCCGGCGCAGTAGCCTCGGGGGGGGGGGGGGGGGGGCAGAGGGCGGAGACACATCTGGCAAAAGTGCTGTTGAGGAAGAAAATAGCAGTGGACAGTCAATACAAAATTCTAAAAAAAAAAAAAAATATAAAAAAAATACAGTAAACAAACTGTTGCGTTCTACGCGCATTAATTGGCAAAAAATAGCACAAGAAGCGGCTGCTCAGGGAATATTTGATATTGCTGAGCAAGTCAACCCCCCACAAGCTTTCCCGGTAACGTATCAGATGAATGCCGCTAACCAAAGACAAGGAACCTGGGAGGCCTTTGATTGGAAAATATTAAGTCAGTTATGTAGTACAGTGAATGAGTCAGGCCTCCACAGTGAGCCCACCAGACAAATGTTAAATTATATTTGGAGTAGTGATATATTGTGCCCCGAAGATATTAAAAACATAATGCGTCTCATTTTGAAACAATCCCAGCAATTGTTGTAGCAAGCCCATTGGCAGCGGCTGTGTGAAGTATCTGCACATAGTCCAAGGCAGCAGGGTGACCCCCTATTAGGAGTCACCGTTGAGCAGCTAATGGGCACAGGGCCATTTAAAAGCATCGACGCTCAACTGCACCTTACCCCTGAGGTAGCAGCCGAGTCCATGAGACTGGCCCGAGAAGCCCTGCAGAGAATAAAAACTTCGCCACCCTCACCATCGTATTTATCTGTTAAACAGGGTAGAGATGAGTCTTTTGCATCCTTTGTTGACCGAGTAACTGATGCTATCAACTTAGCCGATATGCCTACCTTTATGAAAGGGCCGTTATTGCGCCAATGTATTTTGGAGAATAGTAACAGTTACACCAAAGGCATTTTAGTAACCCTGCCCTTAGATTCTTCTGTAGAAACAATGCTAGAGCGAATGAGTTGGGTGCCAGTAGGTCAGCAAGCCTTACTAGTGGAAGCAATACAAGCAGTAGGGAGAGATTTAGTGCAAGCCCAAAGTCAGGCTTTTGCAGCGCTTGCACCTCTGCGCCCCCCTGGGGCTACCGCACCCCCGAAGCCAGCGACCACCACGCGCCGAGACTTCCTCTGCTATCGATGCAGGAAGCCAGGACATACCCGTGACCGATGTCGACAACGTCAAGTGTGGTGCCAAAATTGTCAGCGAGGAACCCACAACACCAACGTCTGTCGGCAGTCGGGAAACGGGAAACCGAGCGCAAGGAGCTGCAGCGTGTCAACCCCAATTGCGACTCCTGTCACCTTCACGACACCCCCTCCAGGAGACATGACCAACTCTTATCGGCAGACACCGAGTTACAACCCGCCACCCGAGGGAGCCTCGGCCTGGACCTGGCAACAGCAGTACATACAACATTAATTGACAACCGACCACAAAAAATCGCAATTCGTGTCCAAGGACCTCTGATAATTAATGGACAAAGTTATGGTGCTCTATTATTAGGGCGGTCTTCTGGTAGTCTAAAAGGGCTGTTGCAAAGTGTGTTGCTTATAGTAATAATTGTTATCATTGGACTCTTATGTTTAAGCTGTGCTCTCTCTTGTATTCGAAAATTACTCGAGCGTGTAACTGGACAAGTTTTGCTTGCGCAAAGAGAAAAAGGGGGAATTGTTGCAGAATGGCTGTGTGATCATGGCTATGACTCCCTTAAAGATCTTTGTGAAACAAAGTTAGCGTAAGTTAGCTGAAGCAGGCCTTGCAGCTATGCTGAGGCATGCTGATAAGGAAGCTGAGAAAAACACACTGACCTTGTGCCTAATGTTGTAAATAACTTTGAGGAATTCGCGTAGACAAGAGAGAAAAAAAAATATGTAGCTAGCTAACCGCAGAAACCGCAAGTAGGAGGACGTATGAAAATGTAACCCTTTAGAGCTTAACCAATCAGCAGATGACTAGTAGGCATAATTAACTGGAACTGTATATAAGACATAATCGCGCCGTAATAAATCAAAGCTTGCTTTATCACTCATATTGAGTTTGCCCGCTTGACTTCCCTCACCATCAGCATATGGCATTTTGGGAAAACCAAATATTTCCATTTACAAAACTATCAATGCAGTACTTTCCATGGCATTACATCTGCTATGGGAGGAGGGTTAGAGAAAGAAAAGAAAAAATTCAAAGAGGAAAAAAAGCCACTTTCTTTGTAAGGCACCATATATTAAATAAATGGGCTATTTAGATTCCTATTTACGTTGGCAGGACAGTACAGGCTCTCCTCTTTTGGGTACCTGTTTCACCACAAGGTTACAACCATAAACAAGGATGAGAAAATACCACGGTGAACAGCATACTCTTAGAACGTAACAGTTACTAAAAAATTAACCAGGATTTTTTCCTCATTAAATTGCTTTCCTACTTTCTGCCTTCAAGAACAGCAGATGGAGGCACAAAGAAAAGATAAAATTAATTATTAATTGACAAGATGTTATAGATTCCCATTCCCATAGGACCCTGCTTCACAATCTTAACTGCAATATTGAGTACATCTATAGATTAAGTGTCACACAGCTGGGCTAAAAACTTCAGAAATTAACACTTCACTGAAAGCCTTACAATTTGCTATGGTTCTGAGACAAGTAGCCTAGAAACCTTGCAGCACCTTGAAATTAGTTACCTTTGCAGTACATTTTATTACATATTGTTATATTCAGTTAATACTACCAGCAAAAGAAAGAATTAACTTATAGACTTTAGATGCTTTATGACATTCTGGGGTGTGGAGTGGCTGGAAGAAAATGGGCATATTATGAGCAATCCAGACCAAGTAACTGTTGTAATAGCAGGCTGAGCAGGCTGAAGCTGTAACAAGCTGCAGCTGTTGTGAAGGACATATGCAAGGCCAAGAGAGACAAAGAAACTGTGTACTGGCAGAGAGATAAGAAAGTTGGACTATTAAGGAACTGTATGTGGGAAAGAGATAAAGGAGTTGGACTGAAAAATAAGAAAATAGAATGTCAAAACAGAATGTAGGTGAGGAGCATGGATACCACACCGTGACCAATCATAGAGTGCAGGAGAGTGAATAGACAAGCAGCTTTAGCCTATTAGCAATCTAGAAGCAATGTGTGTGCTTTGTGCTAGTGTATATATTGCTGTGTATCCCTTAATAAAGTGGCACTAACTTGATCACATTGGTCGTTTAAGTTGTGTTCGAACCTTCCGCATCAACACTGGGGAAGCAGAGTGACTGTAAAACCAGCTTTTATACGTGGCCTATTGATGATTTGCAGATCCAGATTATTCAAAGACAAGGCAGAGCAGAGAATCTGATTCCAGATTTACAAGTGATGTTTACTGCACTCTACAGCATACACATACTTCTCCTATGTGTCTTTCTCTTTCCTTTACTATAACCTAAACAGAAAGAGACTATAACGTTGTTTTCCTTTCACATCTCTCTCTATTTTTGCATTCATGTTGTTGAATTCAAATGACCTATTCCAGATCATCTTTACAGCACAGGATATACAGTTTGGAGAGAACAGCACAGGGAAAAAGAAAAAAACAGAAGGATCACGTTGTACCCATACACACTGGCTTCTTCAGGGGAGGACATGAATCATGCCTCAGTTTTTTCAGTAAGTCTCACATAGGCTCACAAAACAACATAAATGCACTTATAAATATCTGTGTAAAAAATCCCTGTAAGTAGTCTTGCTAGTCTACAGGAAAGATGGCTATAATTATTTTTGTAATACTTGCAAAGCATTTGTAATCTACAGCAGTGGGAGCTATGAAAGCAGAAAACAGCACACTATAGTCTGGAGAAAAAATGGAACAGGACGGAGTAGGAAACTAGAGTTGAAATTGGCTGGTATATGCCAGTGTGCTGCGGTGAAATAACAGAATAGTGTTTTGGAACATTCCTTGGAGGCAACATGAGACAAAGAAGATATACAGAGGGACTAGGAGTTTTTGAAACTCCCATGCTGATTCTACATTTCCACGTCAGTCACTGATTTAACTTCACTAGGATTTCCCATCTCAGCATGCTCAGCCATTCTCATAACATGGATAAATCAAAACAAAAACCACTACTGGACTTTTAAAACAAAACCAATTAAAATGTATTAAATGTAAATTACTAATGCAAGTTTATTCTCTAGTAAGATTCACATCTCCAAGTAATTTGACTATTCTGTAAAATATTTTATGATAAACATAAGTTTTCAAATACTCATTAAACTGTGTATGTATTTGCTCATTTGTTATCCTCTGCAATTTAGAGTCTGTTAAGGCTTTTACTTCTTCCACCTGAATTGTAGGAAGCTGAGGCTCAAACATGTTTGTTATTTGTGTACAGTCTTCATCTAGCTGGGGAATACTGGGTTCTGAATTTAACTGCTCTCCTTCGGTGTTAAGCTGTCTCTCGTTCAGCACTACAGGGGTGACAGGCTATACTACAGATCCTGACAAGGAATTCAGAGCTGTCACAAGCTCTACTGACAGGGCATTACTGCTCTCATCTGCTGTTGGATCAATGGAAAAGGCATGACCCTGACAATTCCTGGGGTGCATTAGGAGGAGTGTGGCCAGCAGGTCGAGGGAAGTTATCCTCCCCATCTACTCTGGCCTGGTAAGGCCACATCTGGAGTACTGTGTCCAGTTCTGGGCTCCCCAGCTCAAGAGAGACAGGGAACTACTGGAGAGGGTCCAGCAGAGGGCTACAAAGATGATGAGGGGACTGGAGCATCTCCTTTATGAGGAAAGGCTGAGGGAGCTGGGCCTGTTTAGCCTGGAGAAAAGACTGAGAGGGGATCTTATCAATATCTACAAATATCTCAAGGGCAGGTGTTAAGAGGATGGGGCCAGACTCTCTTCAGTGGTGCCCAACGACAGGACAAGGGGCAACAGGCACAAACTGCAAGACAGGAAGTTCCATCTGAATATGAGGAAAAACTTCTTTACCTTGAGGGTGACAGCACTGGAAGAGGCTGCCCAGAGAGGCTGTGGAATCTCCTTCTCTTCAAAATCCTCCTGGGAGCAATCCTGTGCAACCTGCCCTAGGTGAACCTGCTTTAGCAGGGAGTTGGAATAGATGATCTCCAAGGTCCCTTCCAACCCTGACCATTCTGTGATTATCACCTTCAGAAAGACATCTAGACACAGGCTTATTTCTGGAGAGAGATCTTCATGACTTAATATCTGTGAAAACTAAACATTAAAAAAAATTGTTTACAAAAAGGAATAAAACAACTCTTTCTAAAAAGCATGCCATTAACATTCACTTTATAATCCATCCATAATACATATTTATATTTTATTTGCAATTTTTGCAAACTACAAGACTTGTAAGCCTTCCCTAAGAATTCATACAATTTCTTAACAAGGGTTAGACTGAGGTCTCGGTTTCAAAAGTAGAACACTTCAGTTGTTGACTTCCCTAGCAGTGAAAATCCAGAATAAGAGACTAAATCTGTTATAAAGTCACGGATACTATGCAATTGCCAATGACCTGAAGGTGCCAAAAGGCTTTAAAAGAAAGACATTAAAAATTTCTATTACACAGAAACAATGAAACTGGACATATTCACAATGATATAAAAAGAATAGTTAGTAAAATACAATATACTCTGAGGTTTTATTACATGTTTATGTGGATCCCACACAGGTATGGAGCATTTGTGCCTCTCAAGCTTCAGTTAAAAACCTTAGGAGTATCTTTGGAGGCTGCATGTTTGAGTTTCCACACTGAGCACAGAACCACAAAACCATAACTGTTCTTGGAAAAGTAATACTGCTGTTGTTGTTCTAATCACGTTGAGCTGCTTTCAACAGATGCACCCATTTTTATACCAATTAATTTCACTTTTTTTTTTTCTATATCTGTTTCAAATGCTTCTGCAGGAGAAAATAAGATACCTTAGCAGGTCTAAAATATTTTTTCTATATAAAGTGTATATATAATAGTGGTGTTGCTTAGTAATAATGGATCTTAAGATAATTTATTTCAATACATTTTGAATTGGCATTCCCCTGCAGGGGCCACCCAACACTCAGAAGCAACAACACCAAGTGCACAGACCAGATTAGTTTCATAACTAACAAGTCCATCATATTATAAACTAGTACTATATAGTAAAACACTATAATAACTTTAGCCCAGGTCCCAATATAAACAAACTACACAACAGGGAATACATACTGTAAATAAACAAGACAATTCAACCCTGGGAACATGGGCAGCAAATTCAAAAGCAGAGAAGCCAACATTGTAGCCAATTACTATTAATCTAATACAATGAATACTGCAAACAATTTGATCTAACAGTCTGATTAGACCTGTCATTGTTGCCCCATATCGGGCGCCAAAAAGGACTGTCATGGTTTAACCCCAGCTGGCAACCCAGCACCACACAGCCACTTGCTCACTCCTCCCCACCCAGAGGGATGAGGAGGAGAATCAGAAAGGAATGTAAAACTCAAGGGTTAAGATAAGAGCAATTTAATAATTTAAACAGAACAAAAAAGGTAAGAACAACAACAATAATAATAACAACAGTTATAATGAAAAGGTGGGGGAAAGGATAAAATCCAAAGGAAAAGGGAGAAAAGAAAACAAGTGATATACAGTAGAACCGCTCACCACCCGCTGACCAATGCCTAGCCAGTCCCTGAGCAACAATCCCCCCTAGCTAACCCTCCAAGTTTATATACCAAGCATGACGTCCCATGGTATGGAATACCTCTTTGGCTGGTTCAGGTCATCTGACCTGGCTGTGTCCCTTCCCAGTCTCTTGTGCCCCTCCAGCCCTCTGGCTGGCAAGGCCCAAGAAACCACAAAGTCCTTGACTTAGTATAAACATTACCCAGCAACAACTAAAAACATTAGTGTGGTTATCAACATTGTTCTCACATCATAGCCAAAACACAGCACTGTACTAGCTACTAAGAAGAAAGTTAACTCCATCCCAGCCGAAACCAGGACACCCACAAATTTTACTTTTTTTCCCCCCCGATTCTCTTCCCCTTCCCACTGCGTGGGAGGGAGGAATGAGAAAGCAGCTGTGTGATGTTTAGCTGCCTGCTGGGTTATATCACAACAGCTGAGTAGAGGAAAGATCACCTCTCTTGACCTGCTGGCAACACTCCTCCTAATGCAGCCCAGGATATTGTTCGTTGCCTTTGCTGCAAGGATGTTTTGCTTGTTCATTGCCAGCTTATTGCCCACCAGGATCCCCGGGTCTTTCTCTGCAGAGCTACTTTCCAGCCAGTTGTTCCCCAGCATATACTGGTGCCTGGAGTTATTCCTCCCCAGATGCAGGACTTTGTATTTCCCCTTGTTGAACTTTATGAGATTCCTCTCTGCCCAGTTCTCCAATCTGCCCAAGTCCCTCTGAATGGCAACACAACTATCTGGTGTATCAATCACTCTTCCCAGCACCATCTCTGAACTTGTTGAGGGTGCACTCTGTTCCATTTCTCAGGTCATTAATGAATATATTAAACAGTATTGGCCCCACTGCTGACAGACTAACCACAATAGAAATCAGAGCTAGTACTTCATCAAAATCAAGAAAACCCAGCAAGATTCATTTTATGGTGTCAGGATTTACATGCAGAGATTATGTTAATTAATTAATTATTCTTGTATTTTCAGGAATAGATACACAAAACTAACATGTCCAATGACTCACTGCTGGTTGTCAAGGTGTCTGCCCTGCCCTTTCTTCAAATCAGTACATGGAAGACTGTAATAGCCATAGGCTCCTCTCACAAAAGGTCTTCTTGCAGCACTCAGATCTTGGTAGTGCCACATCAGCCAATATGCAAAAAGTATAATTCACTGTAGTGATTAATTCCAACCTTCTTACTCCAGGCTCCTAAAATATTCACTCTGGTGATCTCAATGCACTTGATCGGGCTATTCTCCAGAGGCTATTAATCACAGGTAATCTTTGTTTCAAGGCATTTAGATTTTATTCTGTGTAACCAATTCTGCACAACGGGAATGTTTCATTTAACTTGGTATTACAGTTGTATATTGGTAGTTGTATATTTTTCAAAAATTAATAGCCATGGGGATTTCAGTTTTTTCCTTTGTTCTGAGACAAGGGATAGTTGACCATGTAATCATATTTGCTACAAGATATGTACAAGTATTTGCCATACTGGTCTCATACAATCATAGAATCATTTAGGTTGGAAAAGACCCTTAATATCAAGTCCAACCATTAACCCAGGACTGCCAAGTCCACCATTAAACCATGTCCCTAAGCACCGCATCTACAAGTTTTTTAAATACCTCCAGGGATGGTGATTCCACCACCTCCAAGGGCAGCCAGTTCCAATGCTTCACCACCCTTTCAGTGAAGAAAATTTTTCCTAATATCCAATTGAAATTTCCCCTGGTGCAACTTGAGGCTGTTTCCTCTTGTTGTCACTTGTTATCTGGGAGAAGAGACCTGCCCTCACCTGCCTACAACCTCCTTTCAGGTAGTTGTAGAGAGCAATAAGGTCCCCCCAAGCCTCCTCCTCTCCAAGCTAAGCAACCCCAGTTCCCTCAGCTGATCCTCATAACACTTGTTCTCTAAACCCTTCACCAGCTATGTTGCCCTTCTCTGGACATACTCCAGCACCTCTACATCTAAGCGAGGGGCCCAAAACTGAACACAGTATCCAAGGTGTGGCCTCACCAGTGCCATGTACAAGGGAACAATGACTCCCCTTGGCTGATGACTTCCCTTGTTCTTAGGCCACACCGTTTTGGATACAAGCCAGGATGCTATTGGCCGCCTTGGCCATCTGAGCACACTGCTGGCTTATACTCAGCCATCAACCAACACTCCCAGGTCCTTTTCCACCAGGCAGATTTCCAGCCACTCTTCCCAAAGCCTGTAGCATTGCACGGGGTTGTTGTGACCCAAGGGTAGGACCCAACACTTCTTCTTGAACCTCATACAATTGGCCTCAGCCTATTGATCCAGGCTGTCCAGATCCCTCTGTAGAGCCTTCCTGCTCTCAAAAAGATCAACAGTCCTGCTCAACTTGGTGTCGTCTGCAAAACTTACTGAGGGTGTACTCAGTCCCCTCATCCAGATTGTTGATAAAGATATTAAACAGAACTGGCCCCAATACTGAGCCCTGGGGAACACCACTTGTGACTGGGTGCCAACTGGATGTAACTCCATTAACTACCACTTTTTGGGCTCAGCCACCCAGCCAGTTTTTACTCAGCGAACAGTACACCCATCCAAGCCATGAGCAGCCAGTTTCTCCAGGAGAATGCTATGGGAGACAGTCTCAAAGGCTTTACTAAAGTCTGGGTAGACAACATCCACAGCCTTTCCCTCATCCACTAAGTGGGTCTCCTTGTAATAGGAGATCAGGTTTGTCAAGGAGGTCCTGCCTTTCATAAACCCATGCTGACTGGGCCTGATCTCCTGGTTGTCCTGTATGTGCCACCTGATGGCACTCAGGATGATCTGCTCTATAACCTCCCCTGGCACTGAGATCAGGCCGGCAGGTCAGTAGTTTCCCGCATCCTCCTTCCAGTCCTTCTTGTAGATTGGTGTCATATTGGCTAACCTCCAGTCTTCTTGGACCTCTGCAGTTTGCCGGGACTGTTGATAAATGATGGAGAGTGGCTTAGTGAGCTCTTCCACCAGCTCCCTCAGTACTCTTGGGTGGATCCCATCTGGCTCCACCATAGACTTGTGCATACCTAAGCAGAGCAGCAGGTCACTAACCATTTCCTCCTGGACTGTGGGGACTTCATTCTGCTTCTTGTCCCTGTCTTCCAGCTCAGGGGGCTGGGTACCCTGAGGGTAACTGTTCTTACTAAAGACTGAGGCAAAGAAGGCATTCAGTACTTCAGCCTCAAAATTTTCTTTGGTGAAATTTAGAAGTACTGTTTTTACCCCAATTTTACACTTAATCAGGCTCCTTTAAAAGAGAAAAATAAAATTGATTTGTATAGAATTCTAACATTTTTTATAGGTTCAAACCTATGACTCTAAATAAAACAGTCATAATGCTATCTATGGTCTCTGCATTAAGCAGATTCTTTCAGAAGATAATTACTCTGCATATTGATGTAAATTGCTCCACACTGGAATGTCAGAGAAGAAATACTGGAACTGGTATCGTGCTGTAAGTTAAATGGAGGTTTCTTAAGAATCTGCAGGTGGCAGCAAGCATTACATGTACACAGTAAGATCTTCTCGTTTCTCTAGGACCTATGCAGTTTATGTCACCAGTGCTGCAGAAATCCTCACAACTGTCCATGACATTGTAATAGGAGTTGGTAATAGCAGTTACTTTTTGCTGCAGAAACAGCAACAGAGCAAATTTCAATGACAGTTTCTTTGTCCAACATCTATGGACCTGAAAGTAATGAACTGGTCAGGAATGAACTGAGACTAAAAATCAAAAAGTACAAAGAGGGCACTGTGCCTTGGAGGGGCAACAAAAGCAGATAACAATGCAGAAGTAGCACAGCAGACACAAGTAGCATTGTGGTTGCAGACAATAGCACACAGACAGAAGATACAGAGGCAAAGGCCAAGAACTCCATGAAATGCTGCCAGCACTTCCTCTGCTATCTAGAGTCCTTCACTGCTGCTTGGACTTCACTGACTGCAGACCAAGGATGGAGAGAGTGCTGGAAGGAAAAAGGGGAGAGGGGAAGTGAAGGGGAATAAAGGGGACATTTGACCAATGGATGTTTATGTCAGTGGCTGCAGAACCTTAAACTCTTGCTCAATATATTTCTGGGTTGGACGTTTCACATCATCGATATATTGTTGAATTTTTGCTACTGTGCTTTCTGAAAGCTGTCAGGGAACTCCCTCTTCCCTCCAAGGTTTTCTTTCTTTTACCTGCAAAAGCAGTGCTTGCAAACAGATAATTACTAAAATAATCAGTACTGTTTGTGAGCTACATTTGTAACAGTCAGATTGCATTAAGCTTATCTAAATTAGTCTCGGTACAGTCCCATCCTTCCACTTGCCTTCAGCTATGCATTTCCACATCCTCTTTTGCACTGCACTGGCACTTATCTAATCTTCTGGGGGGCTGGCTTGAAAAGATAACCTGGCTAAAAACTAAGCCAACTGAAAAAAATTGAACAGTGTCTGACAGTTGTTCCCCAAAACTGACTTCACACTGGGAGTAAAACAAGTGCTAGTCCTGGCCCAAAGGGAGTAGCAGAAACACCTGTCAAGGAAAATGGGCAGTACCTTGCAATACTCAATTAGACAGATTCACATTGGAGTGGAATCATATTTGATTCACAATCACCTAGAAATGAGCTGACAAATAGGGGAAAAGGCAACTCCAAAGCTATTCCCTCACTTTTTCCTAATCAGCAGTGAAACCTGTCACTCATGAGCAGCTTTAGGATTACCAAAGAGATGTAACAAAGGACTGGTACTACCTATTTTTGGCCACAAAGGAGTCATTAGTTCCAAACAGGACAGTCACAGATACTCTGTTCCTCCTCAAAGACCTTTCTAATGTCTCCCCCATCATTTTCATTGGTGGGAAGCATGTTTTAAGCTACTGAAAGTCTTCACTGCTTTAGCTTAAGTCACAGCCCTTCTAGATTCTGTCATGGTGATGTCTTTCATACTTAACTATTACTGCTATGTTTCTACCCTTGTACCCTGCAAGCTTAATAACTGTAGTTCCTACTCAAAAAGCAGAAAACTGAATAAAGGTTAGCTCTTAAGATGTTTTCAACTAATGTGCTCAGTGTTGGTTTCAACAGTTATGTGCCTGCTTTTTAAAATTAAAGAACCTGGTATTTTTCAGTAAAATTCTCTGATGCTAATTCAATTAAATTATATTTTATATACACTCAGTTGTAAAAATATACTAACCTTCTCTTCTGATTCTTTCTGAAATCCAGTTGCTTTGATATCTAAATCTAGGAGAGTAAACAAATATTTCAGTCATACTATCACTGAAATTCACTTCTGAAAGTTCTCATCATTTCTAATAAAATGGCCTGACTTCCTGATTAAGGCTTAAGTTTCAAACATTCTTAAAAAATTACTATATTCATGTTCCCTAAGTGGAAATGAAAATAACAGTTTTCTAGTTAGACTCTGTTAGTCCCCAAATTATATTCCAGTGCTATTTTGTCACATTTCTTAAATGTGATTTAGAGCCCTGTGTTTTCAAAGACTATCAGCAGATGGAATTGTCACCCATTCCAGAGAATGAGACCTATCCCCTGCCCTCTGTAATTACAATATAATTAGACAATATAGCTAATACAATCTAATAATTTACTGCCTCTGAAAATGGCTGGTCCGACACCCTCTTCTCCCATCACCCTGTTTTGACTTTCACGGGACTCCCTGGGAAATTGATTTGATGCACAGCCTAATGAAAACTAACCAGATAAAGTGAATGGTTTTATATTGGGTTAGCAAAAATTTGCTCAAATAGGGAGCCAGCAAAACAGATGAAGTAGTCTTGCACTGCTCAAGCACAGATGAACAGAAGTACAACTGAAATAGCAGCAGGTGACAGACAGATCTGGAGAAGGACCAATGTGGGAGAAGAGGATAGAGAAGGTCTGAAGAGAGATATATGAGAGGAGGACAGAGAATGTCTGATCTGACAGGAGATGAGAGAACAGCTGGGTATTGTGAAGGAAAGTAAAAAAGATAAACATGGTTATCTAGTAGTCAAAAGGTGTTTGCATGCTTGTAGTGATATATAGCTATGTAACTGCATGAATGGTTTCTGCCCTGAGCCTGGTGGTCCATACAGCTGGAATTTGTATCCGGGCTCAGAGATGTAAATATGAGCTTCTCTGTACAATAAAGTGTCTCTGGTTGCACCACAACTGGAGTCTGTGCCTTCACACGCCACAGACCAATAGCATTTTTTCTTCTTTCTCAGAGACATCTTTGATTCTTAGATATGTAAGAAGCATGTAGGAACTGTCACTGATTGTTACAACCATACTTACCTTAACACAAGCATATGGCACCATGTACCATGTGGACTAACTTTCATCAAAAATATCCACAGGAATGAAATAATTTTAAGCTGGAAATATACCACTGACTTGGCAAAACAATTATTTCTTAAATAAATCCGAACAGAATACTTAGAAAAACATGACTTGTACTCCAAGACAACTATGAAAACTAAACAACTGTCATAAAGGCCACATACAGTCAGATTCTAAATAAAACTATACAGATACTCATCTTCAGCTTCTCAAACAATTTTGCCATACGTAAAGCAACTTCAAATTTTGTACAAAATACAACTTACCTGGAGAATTATTTTGCTATCCCTATACTGCAGCATTTAGTGGAAAAAAGAGGCTTGGAAATATTGTCAGTAAGTTATGGACAGTTTATCCAACCCTTAGGATTTAATAATACAATAAAAAGTTCTTATTCAGAAAGAATTGTAATCTGCTCATCTTAAGAAAATTTCTATAGTAGTTTGAGTTTATTTATGCAGTTTTGTACTTACAATTACTTGTGAAAACAACTGCAGTTATTTTAGAAACATACTTTGTGGTGACCCAGTCGAGGCAGACTGAAAAGAAACACTATCCATCGTGGACATTCATCTGTGGAAACACAAGCATAACCTCTCCCCCAAGTTAACAATTCAAGCGGTCCCGACCAATGCCCAGTACGAGGGTCTTTCATGCGTACTAAGACACCTTCATGCTTTCTCTAATCGTGCCTCTGGGGTCATTCCATTCCTTCCCCCTTTTTGGTTTTTTGTTTGGCTTTTTTTTTTTTTTTGTGTGGGTGGTCTTGTTTTTTTGGAAGTTAGTGCCACTTTATTAATAGACTCACACCAATATGTACCCTCAACTAAAAATACACACGCTACACAGACTTTGTTATTTAAAAGGTGATAGGTTAAAACTACTCGTTCACGCTTCCATCTCATCCTAGTTTCTACTCATACTCCCTTAAAGTTATTTAACTCTTTACTGCAGGATCTCAGCTGCACATCATTCAAAGCAAGGCCAAAACTGCACATTATCAATGTCAAAACAACCCACTGTCTCTGTTCCATACAATTCTACAATTCCTTTTTTTTTTTTAACAGCAAAATACTTTTCAACCACTGTAATACAGTTGATTATAGACAGCTTTTCCGCGTGACAGAAAACAGTCACCCCATACTGCGAAACAGTTTTTTGAAAGTCCTGCACTACTTTCCAAGCAAATGGTGTGTGAACGTGAGGATTACCAGCAGCCACATCTCCCAATACAATAGGATATGCATTCGGTGCATCGGTGCAAGGAGTAGGAAGATCAAGGAGCGGTCCGCCTATCTGTTCTACTAAACCCCAGTTTCCCTCCCTTAATGCCCCATCTCTTACAGCCTGCCAAAATCGCCGAGGGTCGCGCGTCTTTACTGTACCACTGGAAACCAGATTTTTACCACCTCCACCTTTTTCATTGCCTGTGACTGATAACGTTGTCGTAGCTGGACCCGAATCCGGGTTTTCGGCATTTCCATCCTGCGCAGGCAGGGGCGGAGCCGAGGGGGCGGGCGGGATGGGCGGTGCTGAGGGGGCGGGCGGGGGGACCGGAGCCGAGGGGGGAAGGCGTGTGGGCTGGCACAAATGTTGGGGGGAGTCAGGGGGGCTGGATTCGATCCACCGAGGCTTCTGCTTGCCGTCCTCGGAATCGGTATCAAGTATAAGTCGATGCAGTTGGAGAGATTTAGGGGATTCGGGGCATTGGGGAGTGCCGTCTAGTAAGGGACACAGACTCTCCCCCTCCCCCACCCCCTCATCCTCTTGTCTGTATTCCGGAGGGGATACAGGGGAGGTTTGAACGGATGTACCCTCATTCGCATTTTGCTGACTTTTTTAAGCCTCCACTTGCGTCTTGCGGACTTTGCAAGCCCCCACTCGCATTTTGCTGACTTTTTAAGCTCCCACTCGCGTCTTGTGGACTCTGCAAGTCTCCATCTCGCATTTTGCTGATTTGGCAAGCCCCCATTCGCATTTTGCTGATTTTGCAAGCCCCCATTTGCGTCTTGCGGATTTTTGAAGCCCCCTACAACATGTCTAAGCAATCCTCATGTAGGCAAAAACCCCGACGCCTCTTTGTCCCCTTTTTCCAGAGCTTCTGACAGTGTTGATCATAAATTGTCCCAGGTCCACACACTAAAGAGCAGTCGCGGGGGACATTTCCACTCCATGTGTTTTGGCCCACAATAACATATCTTTTAACCGAAGCCCATGTAAAGTAATTCCACGCTTCTCTAATACTAATTTCCACATTGATAGCACCATGGTATCTTCTTTAGATAACTTGCTCCCCATGTTGTCCCTGGTGGCTCACCTTACCGGTGTCAGTTCTCCCGTGATCTTGCAGCCGCTCGTTGTGCTACTTTGCTTCATCAGGCTCCGCCTCCCCAGCAACCCGCTGGTCGCAGTTTCAGGATCACTCCTGACACCCCTTACCGGGGTCACATCGGCACAGTGTCAGGGTCTCTTTTTGATACCCTTTACTGGGATCACATCGGCACGTCGGGGTCACCAAGTGTGGTGACGCAAGTCGAGGCGGACTGAAAAGAAACACTATGTCTGCGTGGCTGGGTTCGGACAAAATGTCCTTTATTGTTTATACAAACTATTTATATATCTTAGACAGTGGACGTGTTAGACCCTGATAGGTTTTTGTGTCCTTCTTGCTCGCTATTTGCTGTTGCTGTAGGTGCCCGTATGCTGCGGTTCTAAGTTCCGGTTCTTCACATCCTGTTTACATACCTGACAATTTGTGGCTGTCTTAAAGGTACACGGCTAAGTCTTTGAAGTCAACTAACTTGTCTGCAGACCCGCTGCAGACCCCAACATTATTCTTATTCCTATGTGTTGTAATAATACTGTTATTTATACCTTGTATGATACCTTGCTTTACATTATTGATACGCCGAATAATAAATAGTACCCAGTTTGTGATGACTCCGATAGAAAAGAAAGATAATGTACCCATAATGATGCTTAAGAAATGGACACCCCCCCCAAGAACTGAATGATGAAATCCACTTGGTACTAGCAAAAGTTGAAGAAGAGACATGATTTGAAAATTCTTTAGAAGGGAGAAAAGGATTAAAACCAATAATTGAAGATTTACTCCAGAAAGGGGCTTTAGAGCCTTGTATGTCCCCACATAATACACCCATCCTTCCAGTTAAGGAAGCAGCCGGTAGTTACAGATTAGTTCAGGATTTGAGAGCTGTTAACTGAAGAACCATTACTAGGTTCCCGGTAGTGGCAAATCCATACACTTTATTGAATCAAGTATCCCCTGAACATACCTGGTACAGTGTAATAGATTTAAAGGATGCCTTCTGGGCCTGCCCACTATTGGAAGCCAGTAGGGATTATTTTGCATTTGAGTGGGAGAATCCGGACACAGGCAGAAAACAACAGATAAGGTTGACAGTATTACCTCAAGGTTTTACTGAATCTCCAAATCTGTTTGGACAGGCACTAGAAAAATTACTCACGTCCTTTGAAACTAAAGGTGAAGTGAAGCTCCTACAATATGTTGATGATTTATGAATAGCAGGGAAATTGGAAAAGGAAGTTCGGGAAAACACTATAGGTTTATTGAATTTTCTGGGAGAAAGGGGGCTAAAAGTGTCACAGACTAAGTTGCAATTTACTGAGCTAGAGGTAAAATACTTAGGACATTAGATCACTAAAGGAAGAAAGAAATTAGACCCAGACAGGATAGCAGGGATAGTTGCCTTGCCAGTTCCAAAAACAAAAAGAGAAATTCGACAATTATTAGGACCGTTGGGATACTGCTGACAATGGATAGAGGGATTCAGTAAGAAGATAAAGTTTTTATATGAAAAACTTACCTCGGACGTGATAAAGTGGTCATCACAAGATGATGAAAAATTCCAGTGCCTTAAAGATAACCTGGTAACGGCTCCTGTATTGAGCCTCCCAAATCTAAATAAACAATTTCAACTCTTTGTAAACACCAGTAATTACACTGCTTATGGAGTACTCTCTCAGGATTGGGCTGGAAGTAAAACCCCCGTTGGATATTTTTCAAAACTATTAGATCTGGTAAGCAGAGGATGGCCAACGTGTTTGCAAGCAGTGGTGGCTGTGGCCTTGTTAGTCAAAGAAGCTAGGAAGGTTACATTTGGGGGATCTGTAGTAGTATATGCCCCTCATGACATTAGAGGAATCCTCCAACAGAAAGCAGATAAATGGCTTACCGACAATAGAATATTAAAATATGAAGCTATTTTAATTCATTCCCCTGATTTGGATTTAAGGACGACTATGGCACAGAACCCAGCACAGTTTTTGTTTGGGGAATGGGAGGAGGCTTTGATACTCAAACATAACTGTATAGATTTAGTAGAGTTACAAACAAAAATTAGACCAGATCTAGAGGAAGAAGAGTTGGGGAAAGGGGAAAAATTGTTTATAGATGGATCTTCATGGGTGATTGAAGGAAAGAAAAAATCAGGATATGCCATCATAGATGGGAGCAATTGGGAAATAATAGAATCTGGGCCACTGAGTGCTAGTTGGTCAGCACAGGCATGTGAATTATATGCCCTTTTAAGAGCATTGAAAAGATTACAAAACAAAAAAGGGACAATATTTACAGATTCAGAATATGCTTTTGGAATAGTCCACACATTTGGAAAAATATGGGAAGAAAGGGGTTTAGTAAATACCCAGGGAAAGGGATTAATCCATGAAGAATTAATAAAACAAATATTACAGGCTATACGAGAACCTGAGGTGATAGCTATAACTCATGTCCAAGGACACCAAAAAGGGCTACAATTTAAGACTCGGGGAAATAATTTAGCAGATGAAGAAGCCAAGCGAGTGGCTCTCTTAACCTTGACAACCACCCAACAACCAAGACTGAGAGAGGAACAAACAAATGAACAAAAGGCTTATTCTGAACGTGAAATATTGGAATATGAAAAATTAGGAGCTAAACAAAAAGACAACAAATGGATTTTTCCAGATGGTAGGGAAATGCTACCAAAAGGATATGCCAGAAGGATAATACAAAGGTTGCATCAACAAACACATTGGGGGGCTAGAGCCCTTGTTGATCAATTCCTAAAAATTCTACGGGTGTATAGGAATTTTTGAAATTGCAAAACAAGAAGTACAAGGTTGTTTAATTTGTCAAAAAATTATTAAAAAACAAATAAGACAGACACCAAAAGGAGGGAGACCTTTGGCTCACCAACCTTTTGAAAGGATACAGGTGGATTTTACTGAATTACCAAAGGTGGGGCAATATAAGTATCTTTTGGTGATCATTGACCAACTAACCCACTGGGTCGAGGCATTTCCTGCTACAAGGGCCACGGCTCAGACAGCAGAAAAACAATTACTTGAAAATATTATTCCCCGATATGGGATTATTAAAGTAATAGACTCAGATCAGGGATCTCATTTCACATCTAAAGTTCTTAAAAATATTATATTAGCCTTGGGAATCCAGTGGGACTATCACACTCCCTGGCATCCCCAAAGTTCTGGAAGGGTGGAGAGAGTAAATCAGATTCTAAAAAAACAATTATCAAAGCTAGTGATTGAGACAAGAATGTCATGGATAAAGTGTCTTCCCTTGGCCCTGTTAAATATCAGAACTATGCCGAACTCAGTAACTGGAATCTCACCTTTTGAAATGTTGTATGGGATGCCTTATACCCAAAGGTTACCAATAGGTCATCCCAAATTGGAGGATATGACCATTCAACATTATATCATAGAACTGAATAAAAATATGCAGGAGCTCAGGGCTAAAGGGCTATTAGCTCAGAGCACCCCTTTAGATTTCGCAATACACAAAATTCAATCGGGAGATAAAGTATTGATAAAAAGCTGGAGAGAAGATAACCTTAACCCTCAATGGGAAGGACCATTCTTGTTCTTTTGACTACAGAAACGGCAATAAGGACGGCTGAAAAGGGATGGACACATGCATCAAGGGTAAAGGGAGCAATGAAGGAATGGAGGGTCGTAACTGAACCTGGGGATACCAAACTTACCTTTAAAAGAACTTGATGTAACGGCTGGGGAAATTCATATTGTCTTCCGTAAAAGGATAAACTCTAATTGAATTTACAAAAATTCAACGTACGGAGAACCAATGATATTTTTAGTAGTTGAAGGAACCCACTTTTCCCCACTTTTCCCAAACCTTTGTTTGTGTTGGTTGTGTTGGATGTCCTGTACTGAATAAAATAATTCCTATTACTCACAAAGGAAAGAAAGGCACACCTCGGTAAAAAAAACTGGAGAGGGCAAGACCGGAGGGAATCGATGCTGCAGCTGACAAGGTCTGCCGAGGGCTGCAACCCCTGGGGCGGTGACCACTGAGCATTATGATCCTGACCGAATCTCTCTTGATATGGGTCCTGATTGGAACCCTGTGGGAAGGTGTGGACACCCTTTCCGACCATTGTAGTGAGTGTATTGTTGTAACAATGCAAGGTGATATAGTCTCCCATACATTGATCTACCATACCCACTACAAATGTAAAGGGCAAATTATGGGTGACTGCATATATAATCAAACCAAATATAAACTCTGTAAGGATCCTTCAACCAACAAGATCATGTGCTATGATCCTGAAATACTTCCAACCTTATATTGGATAGAATTGAAAACAGAAGGATGGACAAAGAAAGGAAAAGATAAAGGAAAATATGATGGGTTGAAAACTTTGGCAGTAAGTAATCAGGTTTATAGTCTTAGTTCCTCAGTATCAACCATTTTTGATGTTTGCCGAGCGGTTGATAGGGACTGGGACTCAGCTGACTGTGGAGATATAAATCAGAGAAAACAATATGGGATGACTGAAAAATACACATGTATGAATCATGGAAATTCTTATCTCGCACGCGGGATGTACGGAAGCCACTTGTGTGGAGCTACATGGGAAGTTGTGTGTTGGGACACCACCAACTGGGGCTATGAATATCATTGTTCCAGTCTGAAAGCCAATTTGGAAAAGATAAAGGCGAGCTCAACTTGTGGACTTCATGACTGTATGCTGGTCAATCTAACGATTATAGATCTTGGGAAAAAGAGAAGGATAACAGATTTTGGAATTAAGATATGGGCCTCCAGTTATGACCCAAGAGCCGAAGTTCGGATAATGTGTCATGAAAAAGTAAAACAAACCATGCAACATTGTTTGTTATTTAACTCATTTTATCATGAAATGGAAACAGGAGTCAAATATGAAATTCCCACAGTTGCTAAAAATCTGTTTGTGAACCTTGCCGAAAATATAGCAAAAGCACTAAGCGTAACTAATTGTTATGTGTGTGGTGGGACAAATCAGGGAGAACACTGGCCTTGGGAATCTTTAGAGAGCAATATAAATGACCATAGAATCTGGAAGATAAATAATCAAGATAGAAGACAACAGTGGATTTTACAAACTAATATAATAGGGAGAAGCTGTTTCCAACACCTAACTAAAGAAGGGGAACCGGTAGGGAATTTAATTTGTGAAGGAGGATATATAAGGAATAAAACAAGGAAAGACGGATAAATGGGGGAACCCAATGAAGATAAATCCAAGAGTGGCCAACTGGACAGATGGGAACAAGATACCAACTGGTTGCCTGCACTGGAGGGACACTATTGGATTTGTGGAAAATTAGCATTTGCATTTTTGCCAAAGAATTGGGTTGGGTCATGTATAATAGGTACAATTAGACCTAGCTTCTTCCTGTTGCCAATAAGTAGGGGAGAGCAATTGGGGGTTCCAGTATATACAGAATCTGGTGAGTTACAGAGATACAAGAGAGATTTACAAATTGGGAATTGGAAAGAGAATGAATGGCCTCCAGAAAGAATAATAGCCTATTATAATCCAGCTACATGGGCAGAGGATGGATCCTGGGGCTACCGAACTCCGATATATATGTTAAACAGGATTATACAGCTACAAGCAGTAGTTGAAACATTAGTAAACAAAAACGGAGATGCCTTAAGTCTACTTACAAAACAAAATACAAAAATGAGAACTGCCATATACCAAAATCGTTTAGCATTGGACTACCTGTTGGCACAGGAAGGGGGAGTTTGTGGGAAATTTAATCTTACCAATTGTTGTATACAAATAGATGACAAAGGAAGGGCTATAGATGAACTTGTTAGAGGCATGAAGAAAGTAGCCCATATCCCAGTACAAACATGGAATGGATTTAACATTGGGAATTTAGGATAATGGATGTCATTCTTTAATAGTGATTGGGTTACCAAAGTGGGTATTATACTCCTGGGAATATTTGGAGGGTTGTTACTTATCCCTTGTATAATTCCATGTTTTATTCGATTAATACGATCAATGGTCCAGAGTATGCAACTGGAAATAAAGAATTATAAAACGCCATTAATGGTATTGGAAACTAAAACAACCCCAATTTTAACTGCAGCATGAAAAGCTGTTATCGAATTAGAAACTAAGACATGAATCAATGAGATAAACAAAAACAAAGGGAGGAATTGTGGAAAACATAGGCATGATTCTCATGTCAAAATAGAATATGGTGTGATAAGTGTAATTGTTGTACCCTGTGTGGATCTAAAATAATTTGTGATCACTATAACCTATATCACAAGATGAATGTTTGAATCAATTTGAGAACATGTAAAAATAAAATATAGACGAATGTGCTTCTCTCTTAAAACAATGTAACCACCTCTTAGAAACCCCACCTAGAGCTGATGCAATCGCTGCTTAGAAAAGCCCGCCAAAAGATGAGACCATGAGACTTTCAGAAGATCCAATAAGAGAAAAGCGCGCCAAGAGACAAAGACCTCGAGATTTCTAAAAGACCCAATAGGAGGAGAAGGCGTACCCCAGCAACTCAAATGACCCAATAGGAGGAGAAGGCGTACCCCAGCAACTTAAATCACCCAATGGAAGAAGAATAGGATGATTATCTGGTGAAAAGAGATTGGTCAAGATGCCGGTATAAAAGACGCTGCTTTTAGAACTTGGTGTGCATGTGGTGGAGCTAAGGGAGGCTCTCCACGCACCCAGCGCTGTTTTGCTTATTGCTTCTCAGCCTAAATTGATTGAACCCAAATAAAATTGTATGCTTTTTTTATAAAATTGGATTCCGGTCTTTTATAACAGCAGCATCCAAACCCCCTTGCTTTCTAACCTCCCCAAAGTGGGAAGCTAGGTGCAGCTGGGTAAGGAGTCTGATAAAATAAAACTCAATAACAGCAGACTGTTATTAAGTAAGGTATTCTTTATTGTAGCATTGGGGTAGCACTGGGGGTAGCTCCACCATAAGTGCTCCAACAATCTGACAAACTTTTAGACACTATATATCATAAAGTTATACATATTCATAATATTTAAAAAACTCATTTACATATACATGAGATTTCCTGGAACTCGTTAACATATGCAAATGTATGGTCCGCATGCAGAGTCATCTTCCCTGGTGGTCTTTGGGTGGTCATCAGAGTCTTCAGATGAAGAAGGCTTGTAGTCTTCTTCACTGCGCCCACTGATTGACCTTTACTTCTGGGCAAACTCAGTTCTGGGATCAGTAGCCCATATCCTTCGAGGCTATAGTTGCCATCCTCTTGTGACTTTCTTATCTCTATGGTCTTGTGTATCCCTCCCCCTTATCTTACAACCATCCAGAGCCTCTTTTGTTCAACTAAGTATCTAAGGTACTTAAGACATCTTCATTGTTTTAGGGGCCTTAACCCTTTCAAAACAACCCCAGTTCCCTCAGCTGCTCCTCATAAGACTTGTTCTCTAGACCCTTCACCAGCTTTGTTGCCTGTTTTGCTGATTGACTGGATACCAAGCAAAAATTAATTCCAAATCAAATATAAGAATAAATGCAGTTTATTCTTGTGGGAGACCATATTATGAGCTGACTGTCTCAAAGCTTGTTTACATTCCTGATGAGCTTGGTGCAAGGCTACCTGGCGGTTTAACAGAACTCAGCAGTTGCGAACCAGACAAGAAGCAAACAGCCACCCAAAACCAGACATTGGCTGGGATCAAGGAATGGCCACGTTGCTTTTGGGGACATGTCCAGGCATGAACAACCACTTACACCTGCCGAGGCATGCGCAGCCCATGACAAAGGACCACATGGCTGTCGCGTGTGCTTCTTGGAACCAGCATGCCAAGATGGGGAGCATGCATGGTAGTGCAGTACAAGCCGTTGTCTGGGAAACGGTCTCCCGAATACCCTATAGCAGACTGCACCATCGAACGGTAAGGGCACGATTTGCAGACCCCCACCACCGACAGACAAGGAAACTACAGGCCAATGGGACACCGCTGGATCCATGGTGGTGACTATCTCTTGCAACTCTGTCCCGACTGCTTGCTAGGTTTTCTTCTTTTCTATCCTTCCTTCCCTTTCCTAGCGCTATTTTCTTATGAACACTTTGTTCTAATAAACTTCCTTGATTGGCGGCATTTGATCTTGTTTGCATCTTCATCTCACTCCGGGTATAACATTGAATCTCCCCGGCTTGGGTTTTCCCAGACCAGAACAATTTTATTACAATATAATAAAGGAAAATAGCATGCAATATGATAAAAGGAAATGGTACTAGTTATTATGCACAATATGATAAAAGAGCAATAGGAGCGAAGCATCAGATCATTACTGCAAAGCCTTACAGAGACTAAGAAAAGGATACATCACCAATTACCACCTTATCATCCAGGCCCACACTTTGGCTGGGAAGCCCTGCTGCAGCAGGTGCCAGGAGTCTCTCAGTAATTGGGAAAATTCCTACGCTGTGCATCCACCCATAGGAGAGGCTTCCGGCCCAGTCCCAGAGCTTGCCTGCCTTTATACTCAGTGAAAAACAGAAATAGTTTACACACCTGGTGTATGCAAACTTTTAAATTTAGGCTAAGTGCAGGTGTGCACTATCTCATGATTTGTAAGGTTCACACATGCCAGGGACATTGGCCAGACACCTGAGTGTGTTAGAGTTACCGTCATGCCTGTCCAAATCTCTCTCTAGAGCCTTCCTACCCTCAAGCAGATCAACACTCCCATCCAACTTGGTGTCATCACAAACTTTCTGAGGGTGCACTCAATCCCCTAATCCAGATCATCAATAAAAATATTAAACAGAACTGGCCCCAATACTGAGCCCTGAGAAACACCACTTGTGACCAGCTGCCAATTGCATTTAACTCCATTTACTACAACTCTTTGGACATGGCCACCCAGCCAGTTTTTACCCAGCGAACAGTACACCCATCCAAGCCATGAGCAGCCAGTTTCTCCAGGAGAATGCTGTGGGAGACAGTCTCAAAGGCTTTACTAAGGTCTGGGTAGACAACATCCACAGCCTTTCCCTCATCCACTAAGTGGGTCTCCTTGTAATAGGAGATCAGGTTTGTCAAGGAGGACCTGCCTTTCATAAACCCATGCTGACTGGGCCTGATCCCCTGGTTGTCCTGTACGTGCTATGTGATAGCACTCAAGATGATCTGCTCCATAACTTCCCCAACACTGAGGTCAAATTGACAGTCATGTAGTTCCTAATAATGCACCTAAATATCCCTATCCAACTTCTGCATGTTTAAATGTAAAAAGAATTGATATATTAACAATATTAAACTTTTTTCAATACTATATGGTACTATAGCTACATATGACTATTACATGTATAGATTCCATTTATTTTATTCTGTTCAAATACAATACTCATATCTAAATAAAAAGGATATACCTATATATATTTCAAGTACTTCCCAAGCCAGGCATTCTTAGTTATAGTACATAGAAAGAATGGAGAAATTAAGAGCAAACCTATTTTTCAAGTGTTAAAAATGTGCTGAACATTTTTCTTTATAAAATACAAGCTAAAAATATGTATTTAATAAGAAAGCACATACAGTTCATAAGAATGAACTTCATGCAACACTTAAGTTTAAACAGCATGGAGTCAGGCAACATCCACAGCAACAGTTCATAGAAAAAAACAACACATACTGGAAAAAGAATCTGTCCTACCTTCATTAATTCTTATTTCAGTTGTTAAAGCTATGTCCTTATTAACAAAAGACAGCCTTTACAAAATAGTAATTAAAAAAAAAGGGGGGCATGAAAGAGTTGTATCCTCCTTTTTTTACTCCTATAAATTCAAAGGGCAGTTGAGTCCAGCCTAAGGCACCCTTATTAGCCTCTGCTGTCAGGACACTGCTAACCTTATGCTGGGCGAGTGCACTTCTAACACTAACACCAACTGTAAAGGACCCTCAAACTGTGAGGATACCCCCAATACTGTCATTCTATATAGAAAACCTTAGGTAGGGAGGTACATCACTGCTTTACATATTTCCAAGCAATACCAGGCCACAAAGCGAGTACAAATAAAACGTGCAGCTGCTTGGCAGTTTCAATTCTTTGCCATGTCTTAAAGAATACAAGAGAAAATGTTAGGAAAATAACATTAAGTTAAAGTTGCAGAGAAATAACATCAGCAGCAATCCTATTTACTGGTGTTTTCCTTATTTCCTCTGAGTAGGATTCTGATGTTTCACTTCTACTGGCTAAAATGTTCTGGAGGGTCCAGCAGCACAAACTCAGAGACCCACAAGATATGTGTAAAATCAATGGGGCCAATTGTAGAGCTGGGAACTACTGAGTCTGAGGGTACACAAAACTAGTCAGAACAGAAAATAAAAGGAAAAAAAAAGATTTAAAAAAATAAAAATACCTATTTATAAAATAATCAAGAAGAGCTGGCTTGCACTATGGGATTTCAGGGATGTGGGGGTGTGTATGTGGTGTGGTTCCTGTGTGTGGCTGGGGTTTTCTTGAGATCAAACCCAGAGCTCAGCAAGCCCGGGACAAGGGCTCATTTCACCTCAGGGTAGCCTGGGAGTTAGCCTCCCCCAGCGGCCGGTCCCTCGCTTCTCCTTGCGCCACACCTGCTGTCACGCAAGCAAAGGTATGCGCAGCACAGAGAAACACCGCGTTACTACCTCCTCCTACGGGACTCCTCCCACATCACTCTCTCACAGAATCCTCCACGACGGTCTTATTGCTGTCGCTATCGCTCTCCCTGCCATTCCGCTCCCCCACGGCGGCGGCGCTGCTGCTGACTCTCTCTCCGCTCGTCTCCCCCGGGTGCCGCTGGCGGCCGCCCCTTCCCCCAGCGTGCTGCGCAGCTCTCCTCAGCAGAGGTGGCTATTCAGTGGAGGCCTGCACCCAGCAGCGCCTCACTCCCTCTCGGGTAGCACCTGACAGCCGAAACAGGGGTTAGGGAGAGGCAGAGCAGGAGAGGAGAGCTTGTCTGCAACAAGTGTTGCTTCTCAGATATGGTTAAGATTGGAGTGGCTGCCCGGTAGAAGTTAAAGGCAGCTCTTCTATTGGCACCATTGGAATGAGTCTCCCTCAGCAGGCCCACTTGGGGTGGTGACACCATCCCCACACCTTCAGCAGGAGTTCCTGCCTCCTCATTAGCATTAGGCTCCTGGTTCTGACCCTGTTGCATACACTGTTTAGCAGGGCCATGAAGCACTGAACATATACTGACCTGTGTGTCATCTAAAATTGCTCCCTTTTCTTTATTTGTGTACTTCTATAGCCACATTTAAGCAGCTTACTTCATCTGTTGAACACGAACCAATCATTGTGCTTAGAACAAGAGTAGGAATGTGTTTGAGATAATCAAATTATCAGTTGCCAATATTTTCACAGTATTTGCAATATCACTCTTATACATAACCCTGTGATCATCTGTTAATATCAGCAGACCATTCTTCCTCAGCTTTGCCTTCTATCTCTGCAGCAGTGGGGGCAATGCTGCTCCCATGGCCTCTGTCAGTGTGAAGCTGAGCAGGCCACAGGGCTGCTGAAAATTTTTGATGGCAAAAAGAATTATGCCATATACTTGCACAGACTGCAAATTACAAATCATCATGACTCCTGCTTCAAGTGAAATTGATAAAAATAGTGTTTTTATCACTTGCCAAATTATGCTCCATCACAGAAGATTAAAAAAACCCCAAACCTGCTACAGAAAAAGTGTGGAAAACAGAGCAAGATACTAAAGGTCATCTTGAATTATTTATCAATTATACAAAATTGTTACAACTGTGTACAAATTGCTATTTTGCTTTGACTTAGTCATATGCATATGCAATTAATAGCAATTGCTGTGCATATTATCAAATTGCTCCAGAAATCTTGTTGGTAATATTTTACTCTTTTAAGATAATAAAGGTGAGAGACTCAAGAAAACATAAGTGTTAAGAAAGAAGCTAGCAGGGAAGATGGATAAACAGTAATAACTTGTCAGGATTTATATGTATCCCATTGAAGATGAGAATGGAAAGTATATTTACATGCTAAAGGACTGAGGTTGTTACTGGGCCTGATGCTGTCCTGTACGCTGTGATTTTATAGCTGTGTTTTTATCTACTGAGCTGGGATCTGTAGAGTTTGTGTATATTTTTGTACTGCCGTGGCACACTGAGTCTGTACATAGAGATTTGGGGTGTTTTTTGAAGAGGGGGGTGGGAGGGAGAAGATGCTTGGTCTGTTTAGCTAAGGTTTAATCTTAACTTAGAAGTAGTCATGCATCCCAGGTTCGAACAGTTAGTGTTAAGGCACCTTGTTTGAAACTAATCTTTGTATGCTTGCAAGCAACGAATTAAGGTTCTAACAAAGAGGTAGCCCTGGAGGATGAAGGAAAACCACCCCAAGGCCAGTGATTCCAGGCCAAGAAAGAGTAAGAGACCGACATGACCTGGTTTGAGACCATGGGGACTACAAAGGAAAACCCTGGCCAACTGAATAGAGGAGTGGGAGGATTTGCAGACCCTCAAGACCACCAAAGACCCCTGCTCTGGACAATTGGGTATGTGCAAGGGAGAAGGTGATTATTATAATTAGTCTGGGGTAATCTCGTGAATATGTATGTCTTTTCTGGGAAGTTTGTTGAATATGTATATATGTACTGCACAAAAAGAGCTACCTGAGAGAAGGAAGCCATGCATGTTAGGTGGAATGATCCCCCATGCATCCAGCACTGCAATAAAGAATGCCTGCTTCTTAATGCTACATTGGTGTTAAGGAGTTTCTTATTCCCGATTTCAGGGACAAGGTGGCATGAATGATTTCATGATTGACAACAGCTACTTTGGGTGGAGTTCTTAGGAAACCTTTTTCATCAGCATATCCTCTTTTGAGGATCACATTAACACTTCACTGCACAGTACCACGTGGAGTTACTTGAAATATTTCTAAATGAAATGGTGCATGCAGGAAGCAGTTTTGGAAAAGCTGGAGTGTAAATCACCCACAGTAAAATCCTTACAGTATTTAAACATGTTAGTGTGGAATCGTTCAGACCTGGCAAATGTAAAATGGCCACACAAAGCTGGAACAATGTATTGTAATCAAGAATAGTATCACGCCTGAAACAGTGGGCAATGCTTGCCCAAAGAGACTAAGGAGCCCCCCATGCTTCATAAGCAAAGAAAAATTGAGTATGCATAGCTACCTCACAAGAAGTGTTTCCTCTTTGGCCAAAAGCCACAAATGTAAGTATATTACTTTTTTTGTTCTGAACGTTAGGAGGCACCACTGCTTTCTACAAGCAAGAGAGCTGTGAATTATTATGGTATTTCTTAGCGCCTCTGTAAAGCACATCCAGACAGTACCACGGACACACAGCATAGATTAGTATCAGTGTGAACCATAGATGCACCCCGCCCACTTTACCCAGAAGCACTTGGGCACCAACCTACCAAAAGGAGATGAGGAGAGCTGGGTACCCGTAGGCAGCAAGAGAGTCTGAGTACGAGTGTGCAGTTCAGGACAAATAACCTGTCAGTCAATCAGCATATGTAAATAAGCCACACCTTGCCGCCCAATCAGGAAATAAAAGGAGGAGAAGCCGGTGGCCCATTGGTAGGTAGCTTATGATGAGATAGTGTGTTCTTTGTTTCTGTTCGAGTCTCGAGCTGTACGGCGTTCGCTGGATGGTTTGCGCCTGCGACCCAGCAAGTGACGCGGTGCGGGCTGGGTGGGCCAGGCCCTCGCCATTGGCTGCGTGATCGGACGATAGTGGCGGCTGGTGTGTCGCGCTTCGGGTGACCTTGCTTAAAGAGGAGCGGCAGCCTCAGTCCGCAGTGCGGTGGGAAGGAGGAAGCTGTAACCTGTGTGCTGTGGTGTAGTGCTAGGGTGGTGAGTGGAGACCGGTCGAGCAGGGGAGGGCACGGTGCGGACAACCTGCTTTTTCTACACGGGTCCTCCGTGGTTGGGGGACGGGCTGTGGCTCTGGGAGATCAGCTGGATAACGGTGGTGTGGGGGTAGGCATTGTCGCAATTGCTGCCCCCAGGGAGCGGCGGTTCCACGTTCCGGCTCGCCTTTACCCACCGCCCTGGATGGCGGGCGGGGAAGGTCAGAGCCACTGTTCCGTTGCCTTCTCTTTCATGTCGGAGGGCGCGGCCCCGCGAGGCTGGGGAAGGCTGTCCGCCGCACCTGCCAACCGCAGCGCCCCTGGGCGGGCTACCGTTGCGCGGGCCTCGCCAGCTCTCCGCCCGGCGACGCGCGGGGTCTCTGCGGCTGTAGGGAGAAACTTAACTTTCCCTGTGCTCTCCCCTCCGGCCCCTGTGTCGGCTTCCAGCGGGCTGCGGGCGGCCAGTCTAGGTCACACTGGAGGGCTGTGCCCCTAGCTTTTCGCAAGGGGTTTGAGGAGCTACAGTGATGGGCGTGCGTGAGTGTGGTTTCCATCTTTAAAAACAAAAACCGGCACCTAACAGTTTGATACGGTCTATGTGCTGTCATATGCTTTTCAGATGAGCTCCACACAGGTTTTAGCTCAGCTATTTTTGCTATTTGATTCCTTTATAATACTGTAGATATTGCTGAGTCAGCTAACAAGAGATGGGAAATTTGTGCTGATCTAATAGATGTTGTTGTAGAGGATTGCTCTGAGGTTCGTGAAAGTTGTGTGACCAATCTTAGGTGTTTAAGCTGAATACAGTTAAGTGGCAGATTAATGCTCTAAAGCATTACATACAACCAATCTAGTTTGCTTTTTACACCCTAGTTAAGTTTTTGAAGGGGTTGTAGTTGGGTTTTTTTGTTTGTATTCTGTTTTGATTCCCAGAATGGATTGCTTTATGTAATAGTCTTCTGGAAATTTTTGATTGAAAGCAAAGGCAAGCAGGAAATGGATGGATTTATAAAGCATCCCTTTTGTACCACCATTTTGAAATTTTACAAAATTATATTAATTATAAGTTTTATGTTTAAAGTTATGTCTTGCTAATTTCAAGCTTTAAGTCAGTGTAGCTATAAAAATATTTTAAAGAGAATTAGTAATATGAGCTGATAATATGCATTGATTTTTTTTTAAAAATTTTTTTTTTACAGCACTCAGTGTGGAATCAGTGCATGAAATCTTCATCAGTGTTTTCTGGAAATGCCAGTCGCATAGCAAAAAAATGAAAGATGCATTCAGGTAGGTTATATAAACATGAAGGCTTTAGAGAACCCTTTTAGATGAGGAGTTACTGCTACTCAGTTAACCCCAAGATTAGCAGAGGCATCCTGTATTTCATAGCAGCAGTTAATTATAAAACATTGGCTAATGAGAGATATTATGGAGAGTAATTTTCAAAATCGAATGAATGCATTTTTCCCTAATTGATTATTGTGAACACATTAAGTGTTTTGCTTAGAAATGTGAGAAGTACCATGTGAAGAAAGATTTTGGAATCTTTCTAGATCTAATAACAGTTTGTTAATTGCGTAGATAATAATTCCCCTTTTCAGAATTTAGGAGTTGTATTACTAATTTTAGGACTGGTAGGACCCTATATAGTCATGTAGTAAGTAGTAATTCTGATTTTCCTGAAACAGTGTGGTATTCAAAAATATCAGTATTTTCATAAAATATTGCTATGTATTTTCTATTTTTTTGCTTTGTTTCAAAATCTTTGGCACCAAGATATTTCTCTGGCTATGTCTTATTTTAGTTTTCCTAATTAAAAGATACCTTCCATGCTGCTGAGGAAAAAACATAATACCACTTTGGAACAGTTTTGCAGGATCATAAATTTACAAAACAGTATGTAGATTATATTACGTGTGGGAAAACTAAGGATAATGTTGATGTTAAAAGGAGGTTTTTGTTTTGTTGTGTGTTTGTTGTTGATTTTGTTATTGGAGGGCTGTTGTGGGGTTTTTTTGGTTGTGTTTGTTTTTTTTTTTTAGAAAAAAGCCTTCTGTCAGGAAACTAAAGAATTTGTTCATAAGGAAGGCAGTCCTCTCAATGATTTTCCCCAGTTGGTTCCATCAGCCATGAAAATCCTGTCATGCCTTCATCATGGACGGATAAAAAAAAATATATTGGTGTTATTGATGCTCATATGATTGAGATTGGCATTGGTAGGAAACCAAGATGATTCTGGTATCTTCAAGTAACACTAAGTAGATAATTTGCCCTGTCCATTATTTTCTCTATTGAATAACAGCTTCATTTATGATGTCTAAGCAAAAGAAGTAATACTAGAAAGACTATCTTTCCAGAAGCCCGATTGTTACTTCTAAGGCACTTTGAAGTGGCAGTGTATAGAGCCCTCAATCCTCTACGGAAATCTCCACAGCACTAGGTTTGTACATGTAAATACTGAACTACAGTGTCCTGGTTTCAGCTGGGATAGTTAATTTTGTTATCAGTAGCTGGTACAATGCTGTGTTTTGGATTTGGTGTGAGAAAAATGTTGATAACATGCTGATGTTTTTAGTTGTTACTAAGTAATGTCTATACTAAGTCAAGGACTTTTCAGTCTCTCAGGCCCTGCCAGCGAGAAGGCTGGAGGGGCACAAGGAATTGGGAGGGGACACAGCCAGGACAGCTGACCGGAACTAGCCAAGGGGATGTTTCATACCATAGAACATCATGCTGAGTATATAAACTGGGCGGGGGGGAGGCGAGGCGGCGGCAGGGACCGGCTTGGCATTGGTCAGTGGGTGGTGAGCAACTGTGTTGTGCATCACTTGGTGGTTTGGGTTTTTTTTTTTTCCCCTTCTGGATTTTATTCCTCTCTTTCCTTTTCATTACAGTTGTTGTTATTATTATATTTTACGTTTAATAATTAAATTGTTCTTATCTCAACCCATGAGTTATACCCTTTTGCTGCTTCTCCTCATCCCTCTGGAGTGAGCAGCTGCGTGGTACTTAGTTGCTGGCTGGGGTTAAACCACAACATATAGAATGTCTCTATAAGTCAGACTACTATTTAAGCATCTTTTGAACTCTGGGATGTATTTATAAGACTCTGTGATGAATGTTATGTATATAAGTTGTTGATTTTGTGCAATGAGAAAAGCAAAGTCCCAGTACTAATGTATTTAAGAGAGTGGTTTATGGCATTTTGTTTGTTTCATGAGTAAACATCCTTGAAGAACTCGCCTAAAGGTACAACATGAAGTAAATAGACTAGGATGCAGTTTTTGTACAGAATATCCATGTTCTCAGATATGCGAGAGGTGTGAGAATTTCTATTGAATTTTATCTGTTTAAATCAGGGGTCCTCAAACTACGGCCTGCGGGCTGGATACGGCCCCCGGGCTGGATACGGCCCCCCAGGGTCCTCAATCCGGTCCCCAGTATTTACAGAACCCCCCCGTTCCCCCACCACTGGGGGTTGGGGGGGGAAATCAAGCAGCTGCAGATGACTGCCTGCCACTTCATCTGTGCCGGCCCCCTGTTTAAAAAGTTTGAGGACCCCTGGTTTAAATCAAAGGGAATGATGAAATGCATCAGTAACCTGGGAATTAGTTATCAGTACAAGAGAACTGTCACAGATTACTGTACGTGAGAAGGATTCATGTGTTTCAGATGGAAAAAAGAACTGGTTTATATGTGATAACTTGAATCACTGAAGAATATTGAGCAGAAAGTAGAGAACACACAGTTAGAGGAAGATAACATTGCGATTCCTGATGTTGAAGTTGAGTATTACCAACAATGGTTTGTTGGTAACATATAGTTAAGAAAGTTAATATTTTTGATAGGAAGAGTGAGTAGAAAGAAGTAACAGAATTTAGTGAGTGTTTACATAGAGAGGTGGTAAAAACAAGAAGTTGGAGTCAAAGTGGTACTAAGAGATGTCGTGAAAGTGGCGGAGTCTTACTAACAAGACTTTTTGAAGAAACGAGGGAGATGTGTATTTAAAAAAAGGATTAAGAAGGCAGGAGCAGATTGTATTGTATTTCAGAAGATTAGAAATGAATATGTTTTACATGGAAAGTTGAAGATGAGTTTCCTTACTCATCTGTTACTTAACTATTTTTTGGTTTGTTTGGATGGTTTTGGGGTTTTTTGGGTTGTGTTTGTTTTGTGTTCTTTTTTTTTTTTCCTCCGAGAGATGACTTGCAGAAATTTATGTAGCTCTGTCCTTTTTCCCCAAATCTTGTACTTGCTTATATGAAATATTCTTTTGTTGCAGGTTTGCTAAGCATAGAAAAAGTCTTGAAAATGTTGTCTAGACTCTTTCAAATGCATGGCCTTTTTGTAGCATCTCATCCATGGGAAGTCATTGTGGGAACAGTGACTCTCACAGTCTGTATGATGTCCATGAAGATGTTCACTGGGATTGATAAGATATGTGGCTGGAATTATGAGTGTCCCAAACTTGAAGTAAGGGTTTAAATTCATGTTACAGTACTTTACTGTTAATCTGCAGATGTGGGGTTTTCTGTAGAATAAGATCAGGTTGTGATATATTAGAAAAGTAGCTATACAGAAACTTCTTTATTGCCTTCTTTTCCCATACTGGATATTAAAGCTGGATGCAAGCAGTGGTGCACCTACAGAAGGTTTTGTTAAGCCTAACTTTCAGTGGCATGGTATCTGATGAGCAGACATTTGATATTCATATTGTTTGCAATATTTTAATCTTTTTAAGACAAACTAGCAGTGATACTTATTTTATTCTAAAGCTTCATTTTTAGTGTGGCTTCACAATGGATTTTTTTTTGTTACTGAAACTTAACAGCAAGTTACTAATTAATGTAAAAGCTAACTAAATAACTTTGTATTTCTAATAGGATGTTCTGAGCAGTGACATCATCATCCTGACAATCATGCGCTGTATAGCAATCCTTTATATATATTTCCAGTTTCAGAACCTAAGGCAGCTTGGGTCAAAATACATTTTAGGTACTGTGTCTGTTTTTTTTCTTTTCTTCATTTTCTGTATGCATTTTAATTGTTTTTTTAAATATACATTGGTAATATAAAACTTTAATACTTATGTACAGAACAAGGTTATTTTAATTTTTTGCTAGATAGCAGAATAAATGTTCTGCATAGATCAAAGTGCAATTCTTTCTAAGAGAGGTTGTGCAGGTTTATATAACATTGGAAATATGATTATTGAAATAATTGTTTATTGTGTGAAACTAAAAATATAGAGCTCTTTCAGCAAAACTGAAAACCAGCTTAAAAGTGAGATTTGTGGCTTATGTTTCTCAGTCTTACTTTGAATGCAGTACAAATTTTAGATTTAAATATCTGTATAAAAGCAGCATCCTCATCAGTTTGTATCTTGACTGCTGTTTATGCACTCTGAGAGATGAGAATTGCCATTTGTTTGCTTCAGAATTGATCTAAAGGCATAATGTTTCTTTCTTCCTTTTTTCCTCCCTTTTCTTTCCCAGTGTATATATAAAAAAAGAACTTTCCAATATTTTATTTTAAAGGTATTGCTGGCCTCTTCACAATCTTCTCAAGTTTTGTTTTTAGTACAGTGGTAATTCACTTCTCTGATAAAGAATTGACAGGTTTAAAGTAAGTAATGAGTTGTTATTCTGGATTTCTTGCTTGAATTTTTTTCCTGTAGAATAAACCTTGAATTTTACTCTTAACACATGCCCCTTTTTCAGTGAAGGTTTACCATTCTTCCTGCTTCTGATTGGCTAATGAGCTTGCTCTTGAAAGATCAAATTTGCGCTCCGTTCCAACGCACAGGTTAGGGGGTTTTTGTTTGGCTTTTTGTTTGGTTGGGTTTTGCAATGGAGCTTTTAGATGTAATATTCAAAGATGAATAATCCAGGTGGAGACACACACAGGTGAATACTGTATTGGCAATATATGAAAAGGATCAGATTTAATCCATATTCTATATTCTGTATTGTCTTTTATTCAGATCAGTGTTCAAATGAATAACACTGTAAAATTAGTGTGCATAATCATGTGAACTAAGATAATTGTATATATCAGTACTTTATAGGTTCAAAACTTTAAACAGCAATGCTTATAGCTCTATTAAAGAGGCTAGAGTTCCTAGACTGAAGTCTTCCATTTGTTGATAGAAAACGGTTAATTTGTAGGGCTCAGGAGCAGTATATAAATAGACGTTTAATGTTATAATGCTGATACAGGAAAAAAAGTATATTTTTCTAAACAAAAATCTTAGCAGAACAAACATGGCATATGTGTAGATACATATTCATGCTCTAATATAATTAACACAGCGCAACATGAAGGATTGACAAGTCTTGCTCATTGTACAGTGGAATGGTCATTTCTTAATATTCTAAGTTCCGAAATAAATTAATTTCACTAAAAATATTTTTATACCTACAAAATACTTTACATGGTAATTGAGCATAATAATTGTGACAAAAATACAATGTAATATACCATAACATTGTATATGAGTATATTATATATGTGATATTATTTAATAATATACAACACACTATAATAATTATGAGTACAGAAATCTTTATTCATTTTCAAGAAAGTATTTCACAAGTAGGTTTTCACCACAGCTTCTCTCCCTCCAAACCACCACCACCAAAACAGCAGCAGACCTCTAGAGTTTACCATGCCTGGCTTCTGGAGGAATTCCTTTTCTCCCCAGGGGAAAGTTTTAGTGTCTTTTATGTCCTCTTTTCTGACAGCTGAATCTAGAGAATTAAATATTTTAAAAAAAAATAATAAAAGTTAGGATACAGATATGTGGTTGCAAGAACTTTTGAGATGCCATGACATAAGTAGCTTTTATTTTATGTCTTAAAGTGTAGTTCTGTTTTTCTGAATGTACTTTAGAGTTTGTGCCCATCAATGTTGTAAGAGCTTAGAATACTGATGAGCCAAAGATAGAGACTTTCAAAATTAAATAATCTTGTGTAAATAGATACTGTCAAAGTATAATAGTTTATGGGAAATGAAACAAGAAAATAATGTATTCTTTCATAATAGTTCACTTTCAGTGTCTGTTTTATAAGGCCTTATCACCATAACATGATTAGTAAATTGAGTAGTATTATGTACACTCCTTTACTTTGATTTTTGTCTTCATGCTAATGTATAGAAACTTTTATTTTTAGGATGAAGCAAGGGAAAATATTTCATGTGGAATGGCAATTTTGGGTCCTATGTTTACATTGGATGCACTTGTGGAATGTCTTGTGATTGCTGTTGGTACTATGTCAGGTGAGACCTTGTATCATTCCTGTTAACAACTTAAAGCAGCTGCTAAAATTTTCTCTTGGGCATTCTTAAAAATGAGTGACATTAAGTACATGCACACCTATTTCATATTCTTGCAAAAATTAGTGTTTCTAGAAATGACTCCAGGTGAAGTAAAGTTGTTCTAGTTCAATTAAAAATAACCAATCTTACTGTGTTCCCTCTCCCCAATTTTTTGATCTTCAGTTCTGTGTGCAGTAGCAGTTGTCTTTCCTTAAAAGGAGAACAGTTAAATGTAATAAGCAAAGGATTTTCATGTGCAAATAACTAACTTCTTTGTAAAATAAATTGCAGTCCCATAGTAGAGTATGAAAGTGGAGGTTTTTGTTTGTGTGTCTGGTTTTGTGTGTGTGTTTTGGATTTTTGTTTGTTAAAAAAAAAAACCTATTGCTCTACCTTAAAGGCATCTTTCAAAGCATTTGCTTTTTAAATTCTTTGGACCCTTTGGGGGTGGAGGGAAATGCATGTTAATAAGATATTTTCCTGTTTACATCGGGACACATGCACACACCCCCTCACTTTGATGTAGCATGTGGTTGTTTGGGGTTTTTTGAATGATTTATACTGTTAGCTCTTTCATCTTTATTAAGGGGGTTCTGTAATGCATATGTGACATGGCATATTGACATTTCCCAGATGCCAGACTTGTGAAAGAGTAGGTGTGATATATACTCTTTTATTCCCTGAACACTTAATTGGCCATTTTTCACAAGGGATTTCAATACATAATGTTGGGTAATTGTTCTTTGCTTAGATAAGGGAGGAGTTTCAAGCTTTCAATTTGAAGCTTTAAAATCTTAGTAAACTGTAATTATTTTTATATTTAGATTTATGCTTTAAAAAATTTCTGTATACCATACCAGAAATACATATTGTGCTTGGAATCAGCTAATACAAAATGACTAGGGCTTAACATGCTTGTTTTTCGCTAATCTAGACAGTTCCCTCTATAGTCTGCAGCATCAGTTTAATGGTTTATTTCTTACTTCTGTAACACTTCAAGTATATAGAAAGCCTGATATACATTCAAATGTTAAAAACTTTTTTTTTATGTAGGTGTATGACAACTTGAAATTATGTGCTGCTTTGGCTGTATGTCTGTTCTTGCCAACTACTTTGTCTTTATGACCTTCTTTCCAGCTTGTGTGTCCTTGGTATTAGAGGTAAGACCAACTTCAAGACAATATCAAGTTTAGTATTCAGAACCTGTGCTTCTTGTAGGCTACGCATTTCTTCACTGAGGTATATATGCTAGCATATTTGTCCTCCTTTTGCTTTTGAGGTGAACAGAGGGAATGCGCAGAAAGTGTTATGGTGGCTCAGCTGACGGGCAGTAACTTGTTAATGCCACTGTAAATGAGTCACACTCAATAGTATGAGTTCTGATCTAAAGCAGAGTAAACAAATTCTAATTTAAATTAATGGCTGTCCAGGGTTTTTCACTAGTTAAAGCCTAACGTAGGCTAAACAGTAGGCTGTAGGCCAACTCTTTTGTTGGTAATTTCTTAATGATCAAATAAAAATAGTGTTGAAACTCACTTGTTGGTTCTTCTAATATGTACTAAATAGTACCTATCTTTTAATTTTGTTATTTTTGAAGCTTTCAAGAGATAGTCGTGAAGGACATCCTGTATGGCAGCTTAGCCATTTTGCTCGTGTTCTGGAAGAAGAAAATAAACCAGATTCTGTAACACAGAGGGGGGTCAAAATGATTATGGCTTGTGGCTTTTTTTTCACTTGTAGTTATGCAATCAGTAAGATGTCCTGGTGCAATGAATAAAGCTTTTGTTTTCTATAGACTTGTGTTCTGCATCCCATTAGTCTAGTTTACCATGGTAATTTTTAATAATGTCCCCTGTATCTATACCTAAAGTCTTCCTGTGTATGCCATTTCTGTGCAAAACACTCGTGGCTTTCAGGTGTACTAATTCTTTCCCTCTTATCCCTACAGTGCCCTCAGCTTCCTCTGCTTATTACTTGAGCCAAGAGGAAGGATGTGGTGGGACAGGTTCAAAGCTATGAGTATTATGATAAGCCAAAAATGGTGTTGATGAGAGGCATGGAAAAATCAGCCTTTAGCTTTAGACTTCTGAGGCATGGGAAACAAAACAAACAAATGAACCTCAAAAAGTTTAATTTTGGTAGATTAGATACCTAGTTACAGTTGGAAAATTAATATTTGTTTTGTGTTTTTAATACAGTTGCTGGGTTTGGTTCTTGTTCATGTCCACGGTTGCTGGATAGTGGAACCAGCTGCTCAGAACAGTACTGTAGAAAATGCAGTGGGACTGGATGAGAATGCACCAAAGAGAATTGAACCTAATGTTTCATTATGGCAGTTCTACCTTTCTTGGTAGGCGACTTCACAGAAGTGTATTTCCTTGATTAAGGTCTATTCTCCAGTACTGTCAAGCTGTGGTCCTAGGGTACAATGTTTGCAAACTTGTGGATCTGACCACTGTAGGATTTCGTTGAACCAGGGATGTCATTTCATAAGAAATATTTCAGTATTGAACAAATGGCATAATCTCCTTGAATAAGAACATGATCAGGAGCCAACTGTCCTGTATGCATCACAACTCTATCTTTTCCCACTAGCACTGATGCCTTTCAGAGCACACTGGAAAATAAATTTTCTGACTGCACTAGAATAATTATGCAGAGCTTCTGACCATTCACATATAAGTGCAAAAGCCATGTCGGTATTGCTTTTCCTTCAACTCAACTGAAGTTAGTGGCAGCTGTGGTTCCATGTTACTCCTGAAAACTCAGAACTGTCTCTTAGGTTCCCCCCACCCAGTTCAACTTGCATCATAGTCATCATTATTGGTAGAAGATAATTGAAACTTTCTACTTTATCATTGGGAGATAGCTACAAACTGATTTAACACCTATTAAATAGTGAATATTTTCTAGTCATTTATCTTACTGGGACTGCTTTTTAACTAATATTTAGGAAATAGTTAATGAAATCTAAAAATTCTTAATACAAAGAATAATTTCTCTCCTACCCTAATCTAGCATACTTGAATGTCCTGCTAGAAACATCTTTTGACAGGAATTTCAGTAATTGTATAAATGATGATCAAGCTATTACCCTTTCTAAAGCAAAGGGATGTCAGAATGTTGTTATAAACAAACAAATCGTATATACCATGTATTTACTTCTTGATTTGTCATTTTTAGAATGTCCAGTATGGATATTGAACAAGTAATCACTCTTGGATTAGCCCTTCTCCTTGCTGCAAAATATATTTTCTTTGAGCAAGCAGAGACTGAATCTACACTCGCTGAAGAATCTTATAACATTTCCAGTGATGGTCCAGAAAAAGATCCCTGAGAACTGTCGCAGGAAGCAGTCTGGACTTCTGAAAAAAAATCAGATATCTGACACCGTAGAAGAAGCTTTAGTTCCCAAAGATGGAAATGGTAATTTTTGGCATTTTAAAGTCTGAAACTATTCCTGAATATTTGGAACAAATAGTGAAATCTGTGTTATCATGTTGTATTTGCAATCAAAATTTAAGGTTTTTGTAAATCAAAGTTCATTTTAATAATCTTTATGTAGTTGAAGTCATAAAACCTGTACTAGCAGAGTCATCAACCAAGGTTACATTTGTAGTTGGCAGTTGCAACCCTGCAGAAGCTTCTTCATTTTTTGATTAAAAAAAAAAAAAAGTTGAGTTACCTAAAGAACCACATTCTATTGTGGAATGTGTTTACATACTTGGAAATGCAGAGGTATGGAAAAATAACTTTTTTTTTTTTTAACCTCTACTGCAACATCTGATTTAAAAATTCTTACAGTTCATTTTCCAACTTTTAAATGATCTTATTGACTGTAATGTCATTCTTCAGAGAATTATATGGCTTTAATAACATGGGGGGGGATAGTGGGGCGGACGACAAAAAACAGCCTTTCATAAGTCACTTCTGCTCCAGACAGTTCCTGTTGCAGGTTTTTTTCCTCAGTACAGATGAGAAAAACGGATGGGTGTATGTTTTTGAAGTTGTAAAGAAATAATCTCTTATTATGAGTCTCCCTCTATCCCCAAGATTGGGGGGGAGCAGCTTCATCATTCCTGATATACCAGGTAACTGAAGCTTCATCATGTATGCATATAAGTTGGTGTCTGAGTAACAGGGGTATATAATCATATCCTGTCCTACTATAAAACTTGACATTGGCAGTTGGTTCCTTTAGATGTTCTCTGATATTGTCAAAGTTGTTACCCTTTTTCATTTGGAAACGTTCAAAAGGATTTTCACCAAGAGAATCTATGCTTTCTGTCCTGTCCTCACCCTTTACATTTCCAGAAGGGAGCAAAATTCCTTACTGATGCTGAGGTCATCAGCTTGGTTAATGTGAAGCATATTCCTGCATACAAACTGGAAACCATGATGGAAACTCGGGAGCGAGGTGTGTCCATTTGCAGACAGATGTTATCTAAGAAACTCCCTGAACCTTCATCTTTGCAATATCTTCCTTATAGGAATTACAATTATTCTTTTGGTAAGTAAAAGACATACAAGCAAAACTCACTGCAAAACCATCTTCCAAATTCTGAAATATCTGCTCAAAGTGAATTAACAATGAGCTTGGTCAAAACTGGGGGGGGGGGGGGAGGCAAACATAAGGCACTACCTTTTATTGATTCTGATGGTTTTTAAACCTAGGGAGGTAGGTAAATTTTGTAGCTTACCCAAAAAAACCATTTCCTCCCAAGGTATGCAGTTGCCTTATCTCCTACATGCAGAATTCTACTCATACTGAGCCTGAGTTCAGCTGAATGAAAATAGTACCTTGAGCTCAAGTTAAAATGGAACAATATTAAATTTTATTTAATAGTATTTAAAACTTAATAAGATTCAATAGGTCTGCCAAATACTAGACTTCAACAGTATTAGCTGTTGATAGCTGTAACTAACTTTTTGGGGTGGTGATTGGGTGCTTTATGGGTAGGGGTTTTGTTTTTTTCGCTAAGATACTTTGTTGTAGTTGCGTGTGTAGTATGTAACATGCTGTACTGTATCTCTGTACATGTAACCTTAATGATACCCTTTCTATTATTTTTGTAAGGTTATGGGAGCTTGCTGTGAAAACGTGATTGGATATATGCCTATTCCTGTAGGCATAGCAGGGCTGCTATTTTTGGATAACAGAGTTTCATGTCCCAATGGCAACAACAGAAGGATGTCTTGTAGCAAGCACAAACAGAGGATGTAGGGTAATACATGTAAGTATCGTTTGACTAGCTTGAAAAAAATTCTATATTATAAAACATATGTAGGGTGATACAGTGTGGTTTGGGTCTTGTTGGGTTTTTTTTTGACTTCCTAAAAAATTGTGGTTTAACCCCAGCTGGCAACTAAGTACCACATAGCTGCTTGCTCACCACCCTCACCCCACCACTGGTGGGATGGGAAAGGTAAAACCTGTGGGTTGAGATAAGAATAGTTTAATAACTGAGATAAAATATAATAATTGTAATGAAAAGGGGGACAACAAAAAGAGAGAGGAATAAAACTGCAAGATAGACAAGTTGCTCACCACCTGCTGACTGATGCCCAGTCAGTCACTCAGCAGTGATCAGTGGCTCCTGGCCAGCCTCCCCCCCCCCCCCCCCCCCCCCCCCCTAGTTTATATACTCAGCATGATGTTCTGTGGTATGGAATATCCCTTTGGCTAGTTAGGGTCAGCTGCCCTGGCTCGGCTCCCTCCCAGCTTCTTGTGTACCTGCTCACTGGCAGAGCATGAGAAACTGAAAAGTCCTTGACTTAAAGTATGCACTTTTTAGCAACAACTAAAAATCAGTATATCAATGTTATTCTGAGCCATTAATGTTATTAATGTCTACTGAATCAAAAAAACACAGCACTGTACCATCTACTAGGAAGAAAGCTAACTATCTCAGCCAAAACCAGGACAGAATTAAAGGTAAGATTACTGAAAGTAAATTTTGTTTCCCTTCTGCTTTGATTTTTAGCTTGATGGAGGAGCAAATAGCTGCATTCTGGCAGATGGGATGACTCGAGGACCTGCTGTAAGGCTGCCCACCGCTTGCCAGGCTGCAGAAGTGAAAGTTTGGCTTGAAAGTCCCAAAGGCTTTAAAATAATGAAGGAAGCTTTTTGACAGCACAAGTAGGTTAGTACAAGGGCTATTCCAGCCTTATTTCCTGATATATCTATGGGTGGTAGAAAGCTCCTAATTGTATTTCTGCATAATGCAGTACAGGAAATTGCATACTCATTTGAGCTATCCCATGTAGTATGACAAAAGTCATTCTAGCTATATACCAAGGCTAGTTAGTAATAAACATTTTCCGATGATAAGTGGTAAACAACTAGATCATAGCAACAGATACATTTGCATTGTGTAATACTTAATGTGTAATTTTGTCTAAGCATTTAAAAATAAATATAAAAGCTTATTTGGATTTTTAGTAGTTATTATGCAAAAAGTAATTATTAACATCAGTAATATCATCTGAAAGGCTAGACTCCAAACTTTGAATTAATTTGTGAGGTTCCAGAGAATGCAGTATAAAATAATGCTAGAACTGAAATGTTTAAAAAATGTAAACCAATATTAATAAGTTTATTGTAAGCCCTAGACTTTCTTCTAAGACTTATGAATACCTGCTTTCTTTAGGAAGATTTGGAAAGATATTCCTTTATCAGTTATGTGTCTTACCAATTTTACAAGCGTCACCCAAGGACATATGTATATTTTTGGTGAGAATCAACTGCTGCTGTTTAAATGCAGTGTTTCCTAGGTTTTGTTTGATTCTTAGTCTGTATGAATAAATCTTTGACTTGTGGAGTTTGCACTGTTGCTGAAGATAGTGTGGGTTTTGCTTTTCTGTAAAACTGACAAGAATTTCCAAAGGCCTCACTTTTAATATATACCTGATAGTCAGATGTTCTAGGGAATACAAAGGAGTTAAATTTGTTAGCACTTCGGGATATTTTATTTCATGAAGTCCAGGGATAGAAAATGTAAAAAGGCAGTGAATGCTTTTAAAATGAACGTTTTAAAGTATTTACTTGAGAGAACTACATGCATGGTAGCTGTGACTGTTCATTCCTGTGCTGAGTTACAGATAGCACAGTGTAGTTAACAGTGCCATCTGCAATGATTTACTGTCATTTTGCCACTTAAAACTAATTTAATCTGTTTTTTCTTGAAGACTGTAAGTAATTTAAATTTTCTTGCAGGTTTGCCCGCCTACAAAAACTTAGCATCAGTTTGGCTGGTCGTAACCTTTATATCCGTTTTCAGTCCGGAACAGGGGATGCAATGGGAATGAATATGACTTCAAAAGTAAGGTCCAGTCCCCTTAAGTCTCTCTAATAAATGTGTATTTAAAAATAAATTGTATCCTACCAATCTGTGACTACCTGGCATGTGAAGACAGAAAGACAAGACATAGTGCTGTTTGCAGTACTATGAAATAATAAGTGTTTGAACTTGTCAAGTGTAAACAAGAATAGGTTGAGAACAATGAAAGAAAAAAGGTTAAAGTAACTGTGTGTTAACTTTTTAAATTTTTTTTTAAATAAAGTATTCTTGATAATATGGAAGTTAAGCTGTTTGCTCTGTTGCTTTGGGCCAAAGATTTTTATCCAGCAGTAATTAATCTATTACTGTGTTTATCACCACTTGTAAATAAAGGATTAGAAATCTGGTGAGTGGCAGCAAGAGGGTGTTCTCTAGTTTTGTTTGCTTGATTGGTTTGGTTTTGGGTTGTTTGTTGGTTTTTTTTTTTTATGCAAACATGTGGAAGAACCTAAGACATCACCCGTAGACTGGGGGTGCCTTATGCTATTTGAGATAGCTTAATACTGATTGCCTATTCTATATACATTTAAAGGTACTAAATATAACAGACCTTTTGTCTGACTACTTAGTGTAGCAAAGCTCTTTCTGCTGTGTCCAAAGTGAATTAATTTCGTGCCTGTAGCGTCTGCCTTGGTTCATGTATCCTCAGTATGGTAAGCATAAGCCCGTTCACCTAGAATGTATCCAGAGTCCATATGTACTGTGAAGAGCCAGCTATTCCAACTATAATCCCCAAAGTGGTTAGAAAAGGGATAATGATAGATTATTATTTAATTTTTTCTCTCTCCTGTTTCAGGTTTCTTCCTGAAATAATGTTCTTTTCTTCAGCTGTAACTGATGATCTGATTAGACTTAATCTAATCTTGCTGTTCCACTGTCCTTGAGTAGCTTATTTTACAACCATAATGATATACTAGCCCTATATCTGTTTCTCTTTTAACAGGGTACTGAAAAAGCACTGGCAAGGTTGAATGAAGTTTCCTGATCTCCAGGTTATAGCTATTAGTGGTAATTATTGTACAGACAAAAAAGCTGCTGCTATAAATTGGATAGAAGGAAGAGGGAAGTCTGTTGTCTGTGAAGCAGTAGTTCTAGCTAAGGTTGTTAAAGATGTGTCTGCTTTATTTAATTTGTTTATAAAAATGTGGGCATTTTACAAAACCGATACTGTAAATATCTGATGTAAGTTGTGTTCCTTGTAAGAATGACCCCTACATGTATTTTTAGACTACTACTGTGAGAAGTCATGTTTTCCTGAGAATCTTTTACAGTAGGGTTGTTTTTTTTTTCCTTTCACTGTCTCTTCTAAGATAATGTGCTATATATCTAATGATGGAAATCTAGTTGAAGGCATTATAATTTTAACTTTTTTACCTTTAAAAAAAATGGTGCCATAGTTTGTTTGGTTTTTTTTAAAATATATATGGTTTTGTTGGTGGCTGTGTTGGTTGGTTGTTTGTGTTTTGGGTTTTTTTTTTACACACAATTTTGCCTGACACTGTGTGTGGTCATTTTGATCATTTCACTAGTTGTCTCTTGCATGAACCTGACATTCTCTTCAAAGTTTATACGTCCCCCTACTACAATGAAAAGAGATAATCAGGTGCTTCACTTAATTCCAAAGCTGCTTTAGCTCCTTGCATGATGAAGGGTAACCTTCATAACCAGTGCCAGTCCTAGCCTCTGGGAAACTTGTTCCACATCATAAGGGCTATCTTAGATTCTTTTCCACCTGAGCTCAGAAGATTGGCTATGTGTGTCAGACTAAATCCATTGCTTGTTACCTGATTGCCAGCACCGGCCATGACCAACAATATCTAGAAAGGAGTTTACTACACCATAGAATAAACTTCCACCAACGTGTTCAAGATTGTGTGAATTGGCTCTTTAGTATTGATGGATTTATTTATTTATTGCCCCCAGTAATTTGTCCAGTCCCTTCTATGAAACTACATAAACATTTAGTGCCAATACACCAAGCAGAATTCTACAGTGTAGTTACACCTTGTGTGAAGAACTACCTGTTGTTGTTGATATCATTTGATGATGCCCTAGTCTGTACTGGAAAAAAATACTTAAGACTTTTATCTTTTTCTACCACTAAAGATTTTATATCTCTAACAAAGCTCTTCCACCTTCCCAACTAGTCTAATTTTCAGACTGAAAAGCAATAGTTTCTCTGAGGAATGAGTAAAAGGACTATCCTAGCATGAGCATCCTTATCTCTGGATCTTTTTCAAATCTAAAATTTCTAAAATTGAGTACAGAGTTGGACACAGTATTCAGTGTGTGTGTGCAGGCTGATTTTATACATTGGCATAAATATGTGTTTTGAGTTTGCTTCCTAGTAGTTTCCTACTCTTCAAATTGATTGCATTTTTACTGCTGATTTGGTAGCAATATCTATTATAACCCCAAGATTTCAGGATAGGAGCCAATCCTCTGTGTTTAAGTAAATTTGGTGTGTTTCCCCCCCCCTCCTACTATGTACATTGAATTCTAATATATTAAACTTTATATTTTTCTAAGTATTGTAGACTTTGTGCAAATCTCTGTCATCAGTCACTATTCCTACTACACTGGAATAGCTTAAACTTTGTTCACAGCACTATCTTGTTTGTTCTCTTTGATTGTTTTTTATACTAAATTCAGTGTAAATCCTGAAGGTATCAAAATACAGTCAATATAGTATAAATATGTCACTTAATTTGATATTACTGTGCACCATGTTTATTTAGCAGTGTAGCATAGTGTTTTGTTTAAACTCTTCAGTTTACCTCTGTATTCTTATGCAAAACAAAATTGGGAGGGTTTACTGTCTGGAGCAACTTAGGAGAAATGTCACTATTATGTCAGGTGGGAATTAATGGGATATTTCTGCCAAGTTGGTTTTGTTTGTTTCATACTGAAGATAAGTGAGAATTTGAAATGGAGAAGGTAGCTGATGAATTCTTCCTAAAGGTATGTGCAAGTCCAAACCCTTTACGCTGACTCTTCCATTGTTACTTGGATGATGCAGTCTGCATTTGAAAGACCTCCTTTTGAACAAAAATTAAAAGTAGATATCTGACAATGATTGAGCCAAATTCCATATGGAAGCAAATAAGGGGTGGGGGCTTACTTCCTTGCATATTTAGTATTTATACTCCTGCCTAAGGAATGGTGTAGTAAAAGTGTATCACTGCCTAGGTATTGAAGACAACTACAGAAGATATAATTGAAGTCAACATAAACAAAAATTTGGTGGGTTCCGCAATGGCTGGTAGCATAGGCGGCTACAATGCACATGCAGCAAACATTGTGACAGCTATCAACATTGCCTGTGGGCAGGTAGGTTTGTTTTACACCAACTCAGCTTTTCTTCAATTCAGTAATTCTTAATCAAACACTTAGTTGAGGGTTTGGTGTTGTGTGTGTGTTTTTTTTTTTTTTTTTTTTGTTTGTTTCTTCTTCCTGTTCTAAAGGATGCTGCACAGAATGTGGGCAGCTCTAATTGCATCGCTTTGATGGAGAGAACTGGTTTCACTAATGAAGACCTGTACATCAGCTGCACGATGCCTTCTATAGAAATAGGAACTGTTGGCAGAGGCACCAACTTGCTTCCACAGCAGGCCTGTTTGCAGGTATAAAGCAGAAAGTTTTAAAGCAACTTAGCTTCCTGAATCAAAGCTCACTTTCATGTTGTGTATGTTGTGTCCAAGTAATGTCGGAA